>NC_143021.1:181549689-181832189 GCF_055824585.1 Amblyomma mixtum | reverse complement strand
TTTCATGAAATTTATGGTCTACTTCTGGGATATTTTCTATTTCAGGCATTTTGAGAGATAAAATATTGCGAATCGGATGCTTCTATTGCGTTTCAGCAAAATTTGAGCCTTAAGTTGTCTCCCTTTTTCCAAATTGACAAAGATTTCAAACGTTCTACAGGGATATAAGTTTTTTAAAAGAGATTTTTGGGTCTGAGTGATAGAATTTTTGATTAATTTCGTTTTGCATTTCTGCTCGGGCAAGACTTTACAATAGGTAAGGGCTACTGAAGTGTCACTGTAAAACAAGAATGTCTCTTTTCTATGAATACACGAAAGCCCTAGAGGCGTTCATATCAATGCATTGCTAGTCCAATCATTTTGCACGCACATACTTTTGGTTTTATCAGTTTACTTGTTTGGAGGAGTTGGATATTTTTGTCGTTCTCTAATCAGACGTGCAATAACAGTTACGGATTAACTGGCATTTTAGGAAACAAAAAATGACAGGTAGAAACAGCAACGATCCATAAGTTTTCATACTCATTTAGCAGTTCTGGAAGGTATGCGGCAAGCAAAAGGTTATTGGGAACTAGCCGACTAAATTAATAAAGCCGACACCTCTTGCTACTTTCTTGGAACTTCTTTTCTCCAAATTGTTCATTTTCTAGTGTTTGTTCTCAATTTCTGTGCTGAGAACCGAATTTTCGCGCTAATTTACTGATGCATATCACAAATTCGCCCTCGCATTTCAGCTTCGCAGAAATTTGACCAATTGATTTCGTTTTTTGAGCCTTTCACGCTCTATGAAGCCATCGCCATATTACTGACGTGTCTCCTACAGTGGAAATGTGTAAGTCGATGCCTTATGAAGTTTACAAAAGCCATAACTGCGGTTGTTCAAAAGGAGATGGTGCCAGGCGCCGCAAAGGTTAGGGCTAAGTTTTAACATCTTGCACAAGCGTCGGGACCTTCTTTCGTTCATTCAAATGGTTTTGATCTCTTCTACCGGCGTATGCCCAAACCATGTGGAAGGTGTCGGCCACCTCCCCACAGAATGAGCAGCGGCCGTCAAAAGAAGGATTAAAGTGCTTGAGAACCGCCGGGCACAGCAGGGTGTTTGTAAAGAGCCTGAGGAGAATTCGTTCGCCAGCTTTACCCAGTCCTTTACCCGCTGGTATCAGCACGCTCTTTGCTGCAATTGGGCGCTGCCTTTCATGGCTCTCTAATGCGAGACCTAGTGGTTTGGTTTGGTTTATGGGGTTTTAACGCCTCAAAGCGACAAAGACTATGAGAGACGCCGTAGTGGAGGGCTCCGGAAATTTCGACCACCTGGGGTTCTTTAACGTGCACTGACATCGCACAGTACACGGGCCTCTAGAATTTCCCCTCCAAAGAAATTCAGCCGCCGCGGCCGGGATCGAACCCGCGTCTTTCGGGCCAGCAGCCGAGCACCATAGCCACTGAGCCACCGCTGCGGCTGCCAGACGTAGTGGTCCAACGGTATAAAAGAGTTGGTAAATCATACAAGTAATCGCGTGCTATGTGGTGTGTACTGCTCTGAAAATTTATTATTTATTTCTTTGTGGTCAGATAATTTTTCGAAACTGCACATCCTCCCGTTTAGGCAGTGCCTTTGTGGAGGCCTTTGTTAACATATTGAACTAATAAATATGTAAATGTCATTTATAAAGCCTCGAGCACAGCCGTTTGTGGCTAGCAGCAACCATTATTCGCTTGCTTCCGGGCCAGCGCTTTATGTAAAAAAAACTCGCACTACCTTCCGTCCAGAGATCAAGTTTGTTCCTCGTACTGCATCTAACTCGAGAACTCAAAAGCATAGCCTGAATTACGGCGCCGAGTAATCTTGCGCAAAAGTGTAAAATATACAGGCTATTAGAAAAGCGTAGCCTACTTACACTTTCTCGCTGCTTCTAACGCGCCCCCATTCTATGACTGCCCATTTCATCAATGTCCTCTCCAGTGTCTTCAACATATTCCCATCTCTAAGGTAAAAAGTTACCAAGATGAACTCACTCTACATTACCACTATCTCTCCACAAAGCGGCAGCTTCGGTTTAAACAAGTCATAGCTGTCTTTGCATCATAACACAAGACGGAGCATTTCTTCACAGACTACTTCCCTCTCCCCTGACTTCGCATTTTTTCTAGTCTGGCTATAGGAAGTAACTGCTGCGATAAAATGAAATTAAAAAATGACCGGAATGAGCTAAAATATTCGCGTAACGTAAAGCATGCCAGTTTTAGAACCTCGACGTGCGTATACTTGGAAACGCGTCCGGGTGTGCATCTTCTTGAGTTTATTTCACTCACATATCATTGCAGTGTCATTTAGGATATCTGCAGGAGGACTAATCTCGATATTGTGTATTATCTACGAAACGAGCCCGCAAAAGGGCTAAAACGCGCATGTAATAAACATTTGGAAACATTTAGGGCTGAACCATGTAAGGAATCTTAGAAAAATTAGAGGTGCAGTTTACCGCAGATTCGAATGAGATTTGACCTTATTCTCACAGCTGCACCTTGATAAGCTATGAACGTGCAGTCTGTACACCACACTCTTGCTTGCCCTCATACCACACCACAACTACCACACGCAGTCTGCGCAACACCACCTAGTGCAGTTATGCAATACGTATCCAGCTCTAATTAACAGTTTGTTACTAAGTGCGTCGTAAACTTATTTCACGGTTGGGCCCTAAATGTTTCCAACTTGCAGTATGGCATTCTGCTGACTTGTACGTGGCTGGAAACGTCGTTTTTCGTGCGTGCGTTCTAACGGTATATTTGTTTCACTGTTTTCTAATAGTTTCAGCCTGCAAAAAATTCGTATGAATATATGTTCTGCCGTTTTCTGTAGATCGGAGCTGCAAATTGTGCTTATTCGTTTTCTGCAGCCATTTCAAAAACTTCTGCTCAAAAGTCATTCATGGAGTGCTGCATGTCACTACGCAGGTAAAACTGGCGGCGGCGCAAAGGGATGACGGGATACGGTGGGGTGACCTCGCTGAGAAGAGAGATCCCTTATACATCGAATCTCTGCGCAAGAGTGGAAGATACTTCGACAACAGCCCGCCACTTTTGAGCTGTGATCCATACGAGGCGGCCCCGATGTACGTCAAGAAGAACATCGATCGCTTCCGATACCTCATGACTGTATAAATGCTTGAACGATTTCTGGTTTGCGAACGTGATCTTCAAGATCCCCGGAAAGTGCTGAGGTACAGGTGGTTCTCGGAAGGACTCCGTGCTTTCCTTGGAACTAGTATCAAGTGACCGCTGTAGCTACAATGCCGCTCTTTCGAAGCGTACCACGTATTTGTTTACCTTTGTGACAAAACTTAAGGTTTCCCACGTATAGCCAAACTGCCATTGCAAGCTACGGTTTCCTAGACTCCTGCTTGTTTGCCAACCGCAGATATACTTTATTTACAGATAACTTAATAATGACTTAATATTTAGTGTTTCAGCCCAGAGTCTGGTGCCGCGTCAGCAAAAAATGGACAAGATGCAATTTGCCTGCTTGCTGAGGCAGTCTTGCCGCTTATATTGAAATCCAGCCCTTTGGCACGGCTGGTTACCTGTGCCGTACATTCAACGCGTTCTCTATTGTCGTGCGCACGTGAATCTCCGGCATTTAAAAGAATACCTCATATAGTTTTCCACTGCCTATTCATTTCTAGTTTAATAAAGACCATTAAAACAACACCCCCCCCCCCCCTGTTATCACATTGTGCCTTTAAATATCCTATCGTTCCTGCTGCTCGAACCTGCCTTGTTTACATCACTTCAAGCTGGTGAAAACATTCCCACTTACGTTTCGTATCAAACTCTGAATGTGCTGATGTACTTAATAGGTACAGAGAGGCTTCGTTGTATGTTATAGGGGTTCTTGCCTCTCATACAGTCTCATTATAACCTTTACGAACTGGTTGAGGCTTTGTGCCTTATCTAAATAATCTGAGAAGGCACTGCGAATAAATCACTTTCTTACCACTTGTAAGTAAAGCCAGCAGATTATCAGGAGGACTTACACAAGCTAAGGACTCCGATACGAGTTAGTGCATGTTATTTAGCTTCAATAGCTCCCAAACTTCTCGAAGTCACTGTGTTGTACGCAGGCTGCCGGGAATGACCAAGCTTGTTAAAATAACCTGTCCAAAATAAAAACATGCAGCTGAATGTATGTTTGCTCTTAACAACTTGAATAATCCCAACTGTTCGCCACAACACAACTTAACATGAACAATTAAGCTGACACGCAGCTAGCGATGAATATGTCGGCTCGTACAAGCTTTCAGTACTAGGTGCTCAAAAGTCGCGGCAAGGATGGTATGTTAAATTTCAGTCATGAGGTTTCGCACGGTCTCAGAATAGTCGCACTGCAGAGAGCACTTCAGCAAGGGCTGCCGTGCTCAATCTTGCATGTCCGTATCTCTGTAAGAAGGAACCAATTTTCGGCACTACAAAACCCGCGAGCGCGTGCGGAAGTAGTAGTGAGTACCCCGAAGGAGCAAGAAACTTCGACTTCTTTTAGGCGCTACCTATATTTACTTTATTTAACCTCACCCTAGTAGATTACATTAAATCACACATTTCATGCAAACCAGGTCTGTCAATAATGATGCAAAATATTTTGTAGTGTTATATTTACGCCTGATTTCTTCAGTTGTTTTGTAGTCATTTTTAGTGGTCTGTTTTATCCGTAATACATTTCTGTAGGCAGCACTTCAGTAGTACTTTTCTCTAATAACTACACCCAATTATGTTTGTTACAACAAAAATGTCTATTGTTACTAAAGTTTTCGACAAAACATTGCAGAAAACTTGTTCTGACGGCAGAAATGTTTTGTTTTTCGACTGCGATGGTCAGAAATGCAAATGAGAACAGGGAATTAGCGCGGAGAAGGGTGGAGTTGGGAAGTTTCCAAGCAGCAGTCATCAGTAGCTTGCACAACAGGGGCATTAGTAAATGTGACTGCCCGGCAGTGAATAGAGTGGCGGTGAAAATCATGTTCTTGATATTCATTGCTATCAAACCCCGGCGGCGCTGTGATATTACTGCTGGAGCTCGCGAAACTAGTGACAACTTTCTCACCTACATAACACAACAAAATTTGACTCAGGGTAACAGGAAACAGCGGACGTGTCTTCGGGTAGTCCATAGTTGACCGTTATCTCAGCGCTTTTGGCTCGAACTTGGAAAGTTGGAGTCGCTGGTATGAGTTCATCCTTTAATACTCTGCGCAAGACGGAACAAAGCAAAGACGAACTACATCCTCTGTTGCAAATGACGGAAGCTAGTAGTCACCGAAACCACGAGGCATAGGGGATGTTTTTTTTTGTAGCTTTTATCGATGGGCTGTTAATAAAAGCAGAAGAAAAAAACGACCACATGCAAACCATGGGACCCGAACATACGGCCTCCGAAATTCGCGTCCGGTGCTCTAGCAAGTGAGCTACGGCGATGGCTGCCCAGTTGTCTATTTTTGGGGATATATATATATATGTTGTGTAAGCGAACCTTAAGAATACACAAGCCCCACCCACGTTCATAGCGCCGAACGTAGTACAGGTACGTCCTCTGTTACCGCGACTGCCACGTAGAAACACAGTTGAACAGTAAGGGTGGAAGGTGTGGGAGAGCCCTTTATGCTACCTACGGCATCAAGGCTGCCAAATTCGAGTCCTCCATGAACTATTCAGAAGATAAGGGAATAGAAACAGGTGCTCTTTATGACAGAAATGGCGGAAGCTAACAGTCACAGAAAGCAAGGATATCAAACATACCCTTAAGTAGGCTGATTGTATGAAAGCAGTGATTAAAAACTGCTGCAGTGAACCAACCATTGTTATTAGAATTCAATATGCGTGAGGAAGGTACAACCCCCTCGTTCTCTTTAGAAGAACTCAGCCATGCTTGTACGACGTCACGAGGACTAGTAGAAGCAACCAATACAAACAAGGAACATAGCTGGCCTGGGGCACGAAGAGTTTCTTAATAATAGCTAGACGGAAGGCCCGCTTTTCATTTACAAAGCGGAAAACCTACGATTGCCAGGGAATGCAAGACATTACCAGGCTATAGTGTACACTTGCCTCCCGTACCACAGTGGTTACTTCTTATTTATATTACAATGATACTTCTTTAGCGCCCGCCCTATGAGTCCGTTGCATCAGACCTTGTTGAAGTTATCCGTGGGCACTGACCACTGTTTTCAACTTGGAAAGAATATTAATCGTTCCCGCAGCGTTGTCAAAGAACTATACTGTTTAGTAGAAAAGAAAATGAAGGAAGTTATTCTACTTATATACGCTACCCCGTTGCTTATGGCGCACACAGACTCTTCGCATCAGCTGACTTAAGCAGATCGCTCTATTTGTGATTAAGCAGCGAACCGTTCTCTTAATCGCTTACCCAATGTTTGAGAACTAAGAACCGTGATTTTCTAAATGTGGTCTTAGTTTTGACTGGATCGAAGGTAATTCGAGTTGCTAAATTTAGACTACAAATATGGGACACGAGAAAAGTGCGACGTTGCAACATGGTTGCTTCGAATCAGAATATTTTGCTTTTTGTGACGTAATGCTCAATTTAAACTCTACTTGGTTTCTTCTTACAGATTCCTTTTGTGGACAAATCTAAACGTAGTCTTTTAAATAGCTACCATTTACCGGGCAAAGCCTCAGCCGCTAAACGACAAACAGAAAGGCCCCTCCTTTATCTGCTCTTCTTTTTTTGCACGAGATGCAGTCGGAGAACGAATAAGAATTTTTGACGAAGTGTGAAGCTCTGAATCTGACGAATGCCGCCAACTCTATGGTCCGACCAGGACACGCTTCGAAAGAGGTGTCCTATGCTTCGGAGAAACGCTCTTATAACTGTAGTTAGTCGTGTCATTTGCCTATGCGCACCCTGTGTCCTAATGTCCGAGTACTGGGGCGAAAAATAGAGCAGAAAAGTGAATGGCTGCCTTGAAACTGAGCATTAAGCCAGCTACAATCATAGGGAGATGACTCAATACATGCTGGGAGATGATGTGGGAGGAATGTAGGCAGCGCCTTAATACATCTTCTTCATTCATGTCAAAAATTTTCAGACATTAAGATTTCTTTTTTATTTCAGCCATGATAAAAAAGCGCTTGTTGCTTGGGGCACAATACATCGCAATCTTGTTCATGATCTTGATTAGCACATATATTACAAAATCTCACGGATACTAGGTAGTGAAACCGGTGGTTTTTGTAGTGCTACTTAGGGCAGCTGTAAACAAAGCTTTTGAAGTGCAGTGCAGGAGGGGACATTTGATAGTTTTTTCCACAGACAAAAGGCAACGAAAGTCCGCCCTGAAATCTAATGGCTGAGAAGATGTGGTATTCGCCTAGTAAATTCATGTGAAAATTTAAAAGATGGCAAAACAAAGGTAGTTCTATAAAGATATGCGTTTCGTTTTCCAAACTCACGCCTCACGCACTGATAGCACGAGAGCTTCGCCGGAGAAAAGATGCCCCGCCCGACCGATCTGGTTCCACAGTCGAAGCATTTTTTTTTTAAAGAGGCCTTCCCAAACATAGGTAGCCATGCAAAAACTAGGTTTTCTCTCCTTTATCTGCTATCTATTATGAGCGACTGAAGAGTAACTGTCCTTGTATAAGGCAAATGCACCCGTTGATACGCGACCTTAAAAAACGTATCACGCCGTTAAAATCTATTAGACAAGCACAGAACTCTATATGCAGTCATATTTCAGCTGTACATGCTGAAAAGGTAACGATTTCCTTTCCATGCAACTGCACTGTACAGTCAGGCCGGAATGAAACGCGAACACGCATATGTCATACATTTATGCTTTGCAGCTAGATATTCCTTTACAACCTATTTTCGGTTATGCATTTCAGTAGGCCCTTTACCCAGACACATGAATCGGGCTAGTTGTACACTTCAGCTGAAAATAGGCAGGTAAAATATTTTTGTTTTCTTGACATGCTCTGTTCGCCTTTCATTCCGGGCTGACTGTACATGCTGCTAATTCTCCAGGCAGAGCTGTGAACCAAAATAAGAGTCATCGGAACTGACAATGGAACTTGTCTGTTAAGAATAAAAATTAAGCATCGACCGTACCTTCCTTTATAAACATGCAGTACAGAACAGATGTGCAAAAAAAAATGCGCCTAAAATAGACAGGCTGAGTACTGCATAATCGCACACGCATGGTATGAGCGACCTTAAAGAAAATCTCCGTGCACTTTGCCAGCAGTGACCTATATGCCGGCTTTTTTATTCCTTTTTAGTTTTTCATATTCTTCGCGAAGTGCCGCCCCGAGTGCTGAGAGGCGCTCTTCAGTCTCGGCGCTTGTTGGGAGCCCGAATTTTTCGACTTCGGATCACATTTTCGGCGCCTCCTTGTTCGCTATAGTCAAGTGGTGTGGGCAATGTTGTTCATTGTATCTGAGGTGTATTACCATGGTTCTGATACATAATTTGACCATTGCGCCGCCATCGTCCGTAATAAGCGAACGTTCGTTATAACTTTGGCCGCTATATGCGGGTTTGATTTTAATCATATGTTTCTTGCTTTACACTTTGGTCTTTGAAAACACCACGTTTTTGTTCAGCCCTAATTGATAAGACCGCAATGGACGTCGTGGAAGCTTTTCACGTTCTGAAAATTGATTAAAAATGTGGCAGCATTCCGTCTATTCCACTCTCACGGAACGGAATCGCTTATTCAGAATATCACTTATAACTTTGTGATGTGTTAACGTCAGATTCTTGACTGTAACTTGCTTTTCAGGCCCGAAAACGTATTTATTCATTTCTTAGGTGTTTATGTTCACCTATACATTTGTGCCTTGTTGTTTTCATCCTTTAATGCTTGCTTTTACATACTGGCTACCATTCTTTTTCCTCATTCCCATTGCTTTTCTTTACTTTTATTGTGTTTTCCAGTCCGCTATCTACGAAGTAAACTCTCATATTGTTTTTCCCCTCACCCTTTAAAGGTTGATTCCTATCAGTTCTTGTTTTCTTTCTTTTTGTTGCTTTGGCATGAAGCTCCTAGAGACAGTATGTCTGATTGTGCACTTGGTTTATATGGTCTACCCCCATGATGTGATTTCAATTTTTTTTCTTTCGTGTACTCATGAAACAAAAACACGATTAGTGTATACTATCTTAAAACAATGCCTATGCTAGATGAAAAAATGATTGCGTGCTTCGGCCCTACGCCTACATATCATGTTCGTTCATATATCAATAAACATTGGAAATATGCGCTCGTGCGCGTGGCATTGTTTTCGTTTTATATCTCCTGCCTTGTTTTATTCGTGCAGTCTTACGTATGACTGAGATGAATCAACTAGCCCGTAAGGGCGTTCTACTAAAGTGAATTTGATGGTCAATCAATGCTTGTTTTTTGCTGAAACTATCAATAAATCTTGGTCGATCAATGCGTGTTTATTACTGGAACCAAAAAAATCAAACTTTATTTGCTACTGAAAATAGGTACATTCATAACTGTACGCAGACGAAAGTCCTAGAGCCACAGACTGCACGAGGACCCTCGGTTAAACATTATGTGTAGGAAATATGAACTAACAGCAAGCAGGTTGGAGCGAGTAATTACAAAGGACGACTATGCAATTATAAGGTACCATAATAACACAGAATACAAACTGAGCTAACATAAGCACAAACAAGCCAAAAATATTATTCAGCAGAAAATTTTGAACACGCAACCAATCTTTCAGCGCTTTTTTTCAATGATCCACTGGTGTCAAATGTGATTCTCATTTTAAAGAGGATTCAAGGAATTGCAACACGAAATTGCTGCAAATGTATATCATTTTAGTGTCATTTGTGTGAACATTCGAGAGTCGACAGTTTTTCTGGCTCGTAAACCGAGTGCCGTTATTGTTAATTACATTTCTTTGGTCGGTGAACTGATAATATGTACTATTGTTGGAGTACCAGCGTTATCAACGACATACTATGTTATAGATTTTAGATATTTCTAACCTCAACACATTACCAGCACCGGATGCAAGAAAAAGCATTAGTGCTGTTTGACAGGGTATACTTTGAGTTGAAAACAATCGTCGAGGTGAAACTCGAACCCGACCAGCCATTGTCTTAGCTCAGCTCCCACGTCGTCCTGCCAGCTACCCCCTTCTTACTCGGAAGGTGATGCATGAAGATCCTTCGTAGAAACACGGATATCGTAATCTTCCCCACTGACAAAGGCAACTATACCGTTGTCATGAAGAGCACCGACTACGATGTAAAATATTACAAGGCATCTGCAGGACAAGATTTGCGCGTGCCGCGTAAACGGAAAACAGCGCTCAAAGCAGAGGGAGCCGTGCGAAAGCTTTAAATTGGCGTCTTTCGAATTGGTGCAGAGCAACGCAAGTCGTTGAAGTTTTTGCAACTTTGTCACGGAAAAACAAATGGAGTGAACGGGGATATCGCTTGGAAGAAGAAATATCCGAACCTTTTTATCTACGACCTTTTGTCAGCTCTCCTGTTTTCAGTTTTGACATCAGTCTATCTAAATAAAATCAGCCCTGACTGTTTCTTGGAAGCAGAAATGCTAAAGACAAAGCTCCAGTACACGTTCGCCATATAATAAGGAAGCAGCAACTATTTGAAACAACTCTGACGATGGAGAAAACAAAAGGTAAGACGACCTACTAAAGCAACATTATGAAGTGCGATTTGCGGGGAAAAATAAAACGCTGTGCTTGCATAAGCGTGTTTTGTTCATACGCAGCTGCGGCAGTAAGGACCACCGCCGCGTGTACGAACAAGGAAGACCACAACATTTTTAAGAAAGACCATTTCCCAAGACCAAAGAAGGAAGAAGGAACAAGGAAGACCAAAAGCAAAGCATTTCTAGATTTTGCTCAATTCCGGACCGATGACTAAATGCGTGCATTAAAACAACAAATGCGACTATAACTTCTTAGGCTGCACCGCTTGCATATGATGCTTGTAGTAAACCAACTTCAAGCTGTCTATTTTCCATTGATGCCTGTTTACAGAAACACTTCCACGCTATTTTCTAAGGAAGCGTTTGATATCGCTCTGAGAATAGGTGATACATCTAGCTCGCAATTGCGCCGAAGAGAGCAAATGCTGCTGGAATGCTGCTCGATGCTGCAGATGCTGCTCCTGTATCCGTTCTTGGCAAGGGCCTCGACGGAGTTGTCAGTCAGTGACGGCGGCTCTCGAGCACGCCTATTCACAATTTGCAGAAGGGCTCAGCGGCTAATGTCCGGCTTTCAAGACAACCGACCGTTGGTGGCACTGTTGAGGACAGATTAGTTGCCGCCCAAGGGCGGAAGTGGCCTGCCTGCCAGGCTACAGATGCTTTTAAAATATTGTTCAGGAATCGAGGCAACGAAAGGTTCTCGTCTGTTCCCTAGCGGCACGTGCAGTGAACAATGCATCAACAGGATGAACTCCGGAAGGCTCCCCTATAAACGTGGCGAGTTTTGCAGCACCATCACCACCACCCCCAGGTACTGCATCAACAGCACTGTCGCCGCCGCTGTCAGGAGGTAGGAAAACCATTCACCATTTAGCTGCCTGGCTTATGATTTGTGCACGTTGTTGACCGCAGTTTTAATGCAGAAACTGGAGGTTGCAATTCCAGTATTTTTTGCAGCTTCATTTGATACTTATCCTAGGGATGCGTTCGTCCTCTTTGGGCCCCAGGTCAAGTCGCCGCTCATTTTGCTGCGATGCGCAGGATGTTTTGTTGAAACTCTCCGCTGAACACTTGTGTTGTAATCCTTTCATGCAGACGACAGTAGCAGCGTCGGAAGTGTGCTGCTACGGTAGCAACTAGCCGAGGAGCTGAGTAGAAGTGCCACAGCCAGTGAGTCAGCCTGCTAGTATGTAGCTTCAACATTAGCCAGACTGGAAGCTGCTTGAAATTATCTCCGTTCTCGTACGCTATGCGCAGGTGCAACCTTTGCTGCTACATGTCTTTTTTCAATAAAGTTCAGTTGCTAGTTACCGCTCGTCCTGTCCTCTTCTCGTTCTTCAGTCCTGTCAAGTTCGCGGTTATTCCTCCTCTCCAACTGCTAGAAATTAGTATGACTTGCAAGGCAACACGCGTAGCCACAATGATTTAAAAGTTAGCAGGAGACTCTCCTGCGCTATCAGGCATTGGCAGCTTGAGATGGAGGCGAGATCCTAGAGGCCCATGTACTGCGCGATGTCGGCACGTTAAAGAACCTCAGGTGGGCGAAATTTCCGGAGCCCTTCACTACGGCATACCTCATTGCCTGAGTCACTTTCGGACGACGTTAATTGGTATTGGCAATTAGAAATTACACAAGCTATTTGCAGCTTGTGTATTTTGTTTTCTCTTGCAATGGGTATAGTGATGCCACCTGTTGTCTTGGCGAATGCGGTCGTCAAAAATGCTGAAACAGCGGTGCGTTCGTTAAGTCGTGAAATGCATCTGCCTTTGTGCGGTACTGTGGCTATATATTCGCGTCAGTGGTCTTAATAGACATTGTACAAACCAGGTTGCTTATTCTACAGCGTACTGCATTGAACGATAACTACAATTTTGCTTCTGACACTCCCTCAGTAGCCACAGCCTGTGCCAGGCTAGAACTTTGGACGCCTTCCAATAGGGAGTCACAGCGAAGAAAAGCAAGAGACAATGCACCAGCTACTGATTGAAACTCGGCGTACTATTTACCTGACGCAGGCTCGAAACCGCCAGGATGCCGAGTTCCGCCAGCGATTAATCGGAGTCCTCGTATGGCTCATCGAGAGGAAAAATGAGGTATGTGGAGACAGCACGTACCACATTATGCACAGCAGAAGGTGCCACATGTAACATACTGTATGCAGCAATTACCAAGTGGCTAGACCATAACCGGTAAAGCAATGTGAACACAAACTCGAAATGTAGGCGCTGAACATCGGCGCGTGCTTTCAGAAACATTGCGAGGGTTTTTGGAAACACCCCTCATCTGAACTCTAACACTTATGTTGAGGTTATAAGAAGTGGGAGGACTTCTTCCCAGTTCTGGAAGTAATACTGTGTATATCTCGTACATATCCCGGCAGAATTCATGAGGGGCCTGTTGGCAGGGTGTATTGGTTGTTGCTTGGTTGCGTAGCTTAATCGGCGACATTTTGGACGCTATCACCTAAACAAATCGCTAAATACATTAAGAGATGTGCACTTAACCGCACTTCCTAGTTAGTTTTTGTTAAGAGGTATGTAAAGGAATGAGTTTAGGTGGAAAGAACTTTTGAAGCAGTAGCAACGTGGAGTATTCCGCCGAATACACAACCTGCTAGCAAGATCCGCTGATATGTCACTGTCGGAAAGAAATCCTAGGCTTTGACCGCAAAGCCTGTCATGCAGTGAGTGTGATGTGTGCTTACTCTAAATAATGTTCCGCATCAAACAGTTCCACACTGAATTTTTTGTGAGCTTTTTCTCTCTCTAGAAGCTTTTACTCGAATAGTCCCAAATTGTCATAATTCAGTTTGCTATGGAGATAAATATCTCTTTGATAATGCAAGGTGCTATACGTGCCATAAGAGTTCCATATTTCGTTATTCAGTTTATTTACAACATTCTGCATGGTTTTACAAAAATCCTCGGCGGGAGGTTCTTATTTCGATCAAGCTCACAAAAGGCAAGTGACAAAACCATAAAGGTATATTGCCACTTGTGTTGTTCTGTGTCTACTCTGCTGAGCATGGCGACACGTGCGGAGGGAACGCGCAGAACACTCGCCCAGCTGGTACCGCCATGTAAGACCTAACCAGAGCAGAGCCATACACTGTAAATAGCGCAGAGGTACGCAGTGCTCGGTCTTTTTCATCAACTGCTATGTTATTCGCTGAAGCGCCGAAGTATGTTTTAGTCTTGTTAGGATAAGGTAGGTGTGTGCACGTGTTCCGTTCCTTGTTTCTCCGATCCCATGACTAGTACCCGCGACATCTGGCTGAAATGCGGTGAGAGCTACAGCTAGTCGGTGAAAACAGGCCCACCGCGGTCTGTTTATAGAAGGCGGCGGCACCAGCTGCTCGGTCGTTCTTCTGCGCGGTCCCTTAGCTCGTTGAGGTAGGCACAATAGGAATGCCGTGAACCAGAACAGTACACGTGGCAACACAATGTATGAGTTACCAAAACCTACACTGCTCTTAATGCTCTTAATTAAAGTTCACAAATTCCCGTCCCCCTCCTTTTAGCTCTGCCGTGTAACTGTATATTATTGCTGCACATTTCCTAATCACCACCGCCCATCTGTCTTCAAACATAAAATCATACTGTATTTCCACTCTGACAACGCATATCGTTAGCAACCGCATATACTAAATGCGTCAGCACTGTTTTGGCGTTATGGAAGCAGCTTGTTCCGCTCGTCTGTTGTACGTAGAAGGAATGGGTATTTGACTGCTAATTCCACCGGCTGTTCTTAATTATTCTTTTTTAGACGGGTAGTAACAGGTCCTGGGAAGAGGACTGGACTCGTCGAAAACCCGCAAAAATTTGAACGAAATTAGTTTGAATTTTTGATGTTCTTTGCACAGCCGCAAGCCCACAAACTCATAAATTTTCAAGCCATTGGTTGGCGCGTCATTTAAGCAATACTTTGTACAAAAATAAAGCCACCGACTTTTCATTGATAATTTTTAGTGCTCCGATCTGACAATAAGCGAAGATATCGCAGATGATACGCGCGTAATTTAGTGGCGATTTTATGATTAAGACGCGCGTCAATCTTTTTAGGTTCAGGTTAAATCAGCTTTTGTCTGCCTCTGAAAGCATAGCTAAGACACCTGCTATGCATAGCGTGAATCGTGCTTATACAACAGGTAACAGCAAACAACCGTGTCTTGAAAAGTAAAAAAAATTCTTGAGCTTTATATGAGATGCGTCTCCGCTAGTGCCTCTCTGTTCTGCTAAATTTATTTAAAATTGAGTATGACTGTCAGTTTGAAATCTGCAATGTACGCTGTAGGCTGGTCGTTGACTGCGGGTTCTCGAATGCACTCGTCGGTTCCAATTTCAGGATTATTGAACATCAATTTTAACTGCGAGACTGCTATGGAATACTAGGAGGCACTGTTATGAAAATATTCAAGGTAGCGGGACTGCCATAAAAAGAAACACGGAATTGTTCTGACGATATCATAAACGTTAACACTGAATGCAAGCCTCCTGAGGGAAGATCTGCGCTTATGTTGATTGTTACAGTGGAATCACACTGTACATGAAAAAAAAATCGTGTTCACAACTGCCTTTCCGTTGAAATGTAAGCTTGTAAGGAATTCGTGGGTGTTCAGGGTCGTTACCAAGGTCACATTGGCTAAGGACGGAACGGTGTGTGGTTACGCGTGGCATCACAGGGCGAGGGCAGGGCGAAGGAAGGTACAAACGTGAACGAACATAGCCTAGCGCAGACTCTCAATGTCCATTCCTGGGATCACGGCAAAAATAACTTGCTTCGGAGCCTTCAAACGGTGGAAAGAGCTCTGAGTAGAAAGGTGAGTTAATACATCATTTCTTTTTAGCGCAATGAAGGTTGCAAATGTTTTTTGATGCCTCTGTTTACGTAGTTTTTTTTTCTTCATTCTCATATCTGTGTAATGGCCCTTTTTGTAGAATTGCAGAAGAGAGATGAGGGAATAATTGGCTGCGATGGAATAAACAAATGACTATGCGCGACGCATCTATATAGAGATTGGTGTTTTTTTAGCTTGTTTACGCTATTTTTGTGCATGAATTTCAAGAAGCCATTGAAGTGTAATTTCACTGCATTTCTGAACTAACTATAATATAGTGCAAGTTTTCTTTGCTAGCAATAAATGGTAAGGTTATTTATTAAATTTGAATCATTACTGAAAATATTTAATACTTGCGCAAAATAATTGTTCAAGCATGCTTTATATTATAAAAGTTGACATGTGACGGATATCAACGCGTTGCGTTATATTTAGTTACAATAGACGTTTTCAAATTAAAGGTGGATGAAGGGCCCCAACCAAGGTGGTGTATTACTGGCAGCCGAAGAATTATAGCTGCCAACCGGATGTATGACGAGCGGCGTTCACCACACTTTGCGGAACTACGATATGTTTTCTTTACACAAATCTACCATTTCGATTAGAGTGTAACAAACCATTTTTCATCACGTGAACCAAGAAACATTCTTCGAGTTTCATCTTTGAAAAGGCCATATTTTAACTCGTCAAGAATTACGGCGGAGTCAGCTTTCGTTGTAAAGAAAATGACATTAGTCATTATGTACATTTGTGATTATATTCGTATTAGTCAACGAATATATCACAACGTATAACGAATATAAGTCAAATATAAGTATATATAAGAGGCGGCTTGACGACACGTACTCCCCTCTGCACAGGTAGCCGTCGATTTCCCGTGGTCGCTGCCCGGGAAGTGGTCGTGGGGTGTCAATAACAAAACCCCGCAGCCCGATGCGTCTGTACAAGCAGTGGCGAAGCACAAGCAGTGTACAAGCAGTGGCGGGCCACAACGGGGACACTAGGCGGACATAGGGAGTCCTACACTAGTCGCATTTCGTAAAGCTGTTGCGTCGCTGGTAAGGTGGGCGTGCGGGAGCTAGGGGCCGGCGTTCTTGTAGAGCTGGTTCCCGTCGAAGAGGGCTTGGGGGGTCTCGTCGGGGCGCAGGACTGCGTAGTGCGGTGGCGTAGGTTATAACTTCAGCTTCTCTTGGTGTTCTCGGTGACGGCGAGTCAAGTGCATGCTATATTTCATGGATGATCTTGAGCGACGCCACCTGAGTCTGCTGCGTCTCCTGTGTTGAGGATGGCGGCAGTCGGCAGAGTTCTTCGCGAACAATTTCGTGTATTAGATACCGCAGGTTATCCCCGCTTGCAAGGGTACCATCAAAGGGGGGGGGGAGGGGGAGAGGGGGGTTTCTCTTGAGCACTTGAAGTGGTCGGTTGTACTGAAAGGTTCATGCGTAAACGGTCTTTTCAATAGTACAAGCTTAGACTAGTTACGGGTTCGACAACGGTTTTTGGAGGACTCCCGATCAGGCCGGCGAACAGCTGCTCCTTTAAGCCACGGCTCAAAAAGTTGAGCTTCATTTCTTCAACCATGCCAGAGTTGACACGTCTGATAAGTGTGCGATTTATCCCACATACGCAGTGACGGTCTCGTTCGGTTGCAGGATTCGTGACTGCAGCAGGGCTTTCATTTTTTCTTCGTTTCACGCTGATGAATGTTTCAGCAGCTGCTTCTTGAGTCATCCACGTCGTGAGGGACGGTTCGTGGTTCCCTAATCACGTTCTGGTAGAGGCGTCAAATGCGAAATAAACGTTACGAAGCTTGGCGCTGTCGTTCCAGGCGTTCAGCGCTGCCACATAGTCGTACATGTCCACCCAGTCATCTACACCTTCGTGTGGTTCTCCATGCAAAGTCGGTGGCTCACCGGGTTGGCAAACCACGACGGGCATTAGGTGTGCACTAGGTTGCATCGTGGGGGGCATTGCAGGACATTAGGTCAACATCTGCACCAGATATCACGTAGGTGTGACAGCAGTTCGAAGAGCAGGAAGATAGCCAAAATGGCTTCCAAACGAAGCTTTATTTGGGCTGACTTGCGCCCACAAAGAAATGAATCTCGGTGTCGTAGAAATAGGCGTGCTCGGCGGTGATAAAAAAGGATGTCCCTCGCCCTGGGCCATGCTGAATTTAGAGCTGATAGCGAACTTTCGAGATACAGCGTGCAAAGATAGTAGAACTGTCTGAAACAACGTAGACGCGGCTCCGCCAGGATGCAATCAACGGAGACAAATCTGGTCGCTTCTTGCACCGCATACAAAGTGATCAAGCGGCGCGCCGGCAGCTTTTAAGAGCGAACAAAGAAAAACTACAAAAACTCGCGGCAATATATCCTGTAGCCGATGCTTCGTGGTTGAAAACGTCCTGGCAAAAGCGCTGTTCTTTCCCTTATGCTAAACATATTGCCAGTGAAAAATCTGCCAACTCAATAGTTGTCTTTTGTGTCGCCGAAATCGCTTTCAGCAACTTCATGTCCTAGGGTTTCTTAGGAACTATTTGTGCAACAAGCACGGACTCCAGGTTATGGTTGACCCTGTTCGCTGAACTGCCTGTTTGGCGATACACTGAAGTATGCGTGTGAAAAAATCCAAGGATGTTTACAGGAATTTGAAAAGACCATGCTGGAAAAATGGATCGCGCTGTCGGTTACCAAATGAGTCGGCAAGCCGAGCCTTCTGAATGCTTCTTGTAAGCATTCTCAGACTTTATGCAAATCATTCTTCGCAGCAGAAACATTTCCGCCCAGGTCGCAAATTACTCTTTTAACCCCAACGGTGCAAATTTATACGAGAGACTTTAGGAAGAGGACCATGGCATCATTTGCTACAACTCTGCGTGGTGACGCAATATTAACTGGCTGAAGAGTACCCAAGGGCAAATTACCACGCGCTTTCGCCTTTGGCAATGAAACCAAGATCTAGCATGTGCTGGAACATCTTGATGATTATTGCCGGCCGAAATAACTTGCAACACATATTTTCATGCCTTTTTTGACTTGATAACTCACTAGCTAACGCAGTATACCGGCAATAGCTGATGAACAGCTCTCATCACCTGCGTGGAAGCGCGACGCGTAAGCACGAGCAATCAGTCCTGTCATCTCCATGAAGAATGTAACATCTTTAGGAAGGAGACCATCATCTGCCAACATGAAGCAGACAGTGTCTTCGTCGCCTGCGCTATTTACATGAGCCATGTGCTGCAAGCTTCCTTCGCTCCATACGGCAGAAACCTTCATCCTGCTCCAGTGCGAGAAGGTTCTCTCTACGGGCAGTCGCTCCACTAAATGAGATAAGCGGGGTGGCTGTATATATGCTGCCATCTCGGTTCGATTAGTAGGTAGAGACCGCCCCGGTGTGTAAGTGGTCCTGGGTTGCAAGCGTGGACCAGGACGATTCTCAGTTCTGAAACATGAAGTTCCCGTGGGAACTGTATAACCTTTCTTATTATCCGCACGGGAGTGGTTGAATGGATGCGCATTTGACTGGATTCCTTGTAAAATTCCTGGATTTCTGGAGCCCCATGTCAAATTTCAGATGCATAATGAGCGGCACTCTTGGAAATTGCAATCAGGTAGATCCCAAATTGGGCGCTATCTGGAATATGCCATTTTGGTCAATGCAGGATGGGAAGGGGGAACTAACTACAATGCAGGTCTGGCTTTAATTTCCTTCGCTGTGAGCGCTCGTGTGTTTCTGGGCGGCGAAGCACATTTCACAGAGGAGAGGGGCCTGAATGTAACACAAAATCTAATGCATTCTCAAAGCTTTTAGCCAATGCCGGGAGTAAATTTTCTTCAAAAGCGCCCTGTAAAACAGCGGGATCTTCTTCTAGTCGCTTAAACAGTGCAGGCTCGTATAGTGACGCCAGTCCGTAGTTGCTGCCTGGCAACTGACTGTTGTCACCATTCTTGGGATGACCTGGTAGGGAATTTGGTGCCGCTGAGTTTTTTAACAGTCGGCGCGTCTTCCACGTAGGTCCAGACTAGAAGAAAGAAGGCAATCGGAAGGTAATCAAAAAGGGCTTTTTATTGCGAAAGCAATACTGCTCGCAGTTCGAGCCCTTCAGCATCGTCCCGGCGGTGTAACCACGTTTGACCTTTAGCATAACCTCCGCTGTGACGTCACGCCAGACGGAGAGAGACAGAGCCCAAACTCGTCTCGTTGCGGTCGTCCCAGCGTAACCACGGTGCGCCGAGCAGCAGCTGCGCGGCGCTGCCGCGAGGAGGCGCTCGCTGTGATGACGTCACGCCAGACGGGGAGAGAGGGCCCCAACTCGTCTCGTCGCGGTCGTCCCGGCGTAACCAAGCTGCGCCGAGCAGCAGGTGCGCGCCGCTGCCGCGAGGAGGCGCTCGCTATGATGACGTCCCGCCAGACGGAGATATATCGGGCTCCGACCCGGCGCGTCGAATTCGTCCCGGCGTAACCACGCTGTGCGTTTCAGCCAGGCCATGTCGTCCGGCATGCACAAGGCAAGGCTGCAACGATTCGCTCAAGCTAGGAAACGACGGCGGTCTCAATAAACTGATGAAGTTGCTTTCGCAATTTCCGGCCTTAAGCAAGCTGAGCTTCTGGCAATTTCTATACAGTACATCGAAAGTAACAGCACAAAGGATCGGAAAGGATGCCGACGGCATTAAGGTTTCTGGAAATGGGAGTCTTCGATGAAGAACTTCGAAGAGCTCCTCATTTGGAACTCCGGGCTCAATTTTACACATTCTGCGACCTTCCAGTGGGCCCTGTTTGCAGTTGGATCACGTGATGCAAAGTTGGCGCCCATTTACGATTGCCGGTCCTCCGCTGGAGAGGGGCGCCTGTCAGGAGGATGATATCATCAGAATTGTCCGCGGCGGTTTTTTTGCCAGTCCCGGTAACATGCTGGCTTGTTGTTAGCGCTGTTTGAGCAGTGATCTAAAATGCCGGTCCGCCATAACGCATGGCGCCTTTATTGTGCTGACAGCCAATTCCAGGAGCTTTCGTTGCAAGTGTTTTTGCGCAGCAGCGTGTTCAGAGGAGAGCAGGATTCTCTCGTGCGTTCCAGTGCGGTCGCTTGAGGAAAATATGCACAATTTCAAAAAGGCAATGAGCTGGCACAAACTATTTCCTCTCAACCGCTGGCGAATGGCACACGAGTGCAGTACCCGGAACACACCACCTGTGGTAAGGTGTGACTTTTTTTCTCCGCACCTACAGCTTCAGTGCTCTAGAATTACCTGCTGAGTTCTGCGGAGGTGCATGGAAAAGTGAGTTTGAGAGTGAGTACACAGGTTTGAAGCAGCGTTTGGATTGAATTATTTATGGTAATCATACTGACACGGCAATCAGAACGGCAGTGAAGTGGTACATTATCATCTTTCAAAATATAGGCTGCATTAGAGGCTATTGAGAGCTGTGCTTTACGCTGCGGTTATCTTTTTACCTACGTATCAGCTGCACGCTTGTAAATACTTATAGCCTTACTTACAACTTCTGAGGGAAGTCGCATATTGGGATGTATTCCCTTTGACATTCTCATTGTCTCCCGTCCATGTGATGCAATATCTCGTCGAGGACCATTTTTCTCGCTTCTACATGATGCCGGCAAGTAATCTCAGGTGACGAAAGGTCTGGTTAATAAGTGCCAGAGCACGAAGACATCCAACCCCACAAAGAGAGTGGAATTGACAGAGCTATCAAAGCCAATCAATAAGCGCAAAGTAGCACACACAAGGAACTTTAATGCGGAGAGAACTGAGCATGCTCTAAGTAATGTGGGTAGCCTAAAAGCAGTGACAAGGAAACTAGACATAAGTAAAACTCAGATGTATTTCTGAAGCGTTCATTAGCAATGGGGATAAGATACCTAAGGCAGCCAGAGAGTTCTACAGAAAACTGTTGGGTAGGAATTGTGATCAAGATGTGAATGAGATACACAATAGCGCACAGCACTCACAAATCCCGCTAGTAAGGAGATGGGAAGTAAGGAACGCTTTAGGAGCAATGAAAAGTAGCAAAGTAGCTGGTGACGATCAGAGTTAACAGCAGATGTAATGAGATGATGCTGGTGATGATATTGAATTTTCATGGTGCAAGTGCATCTGTGGCCAAAGAGTGCCATGGCACAAGGCAGTTTTGTTTTCTCAAGGTGAGGTCGAAGACCCCTTTCCTAAGCATTTCACCCCGATTAAGCCGAGCATAAGGCCAGGTGAAGCTTGTACCCATTGTATCACCGGTGGGTACCCAGCGGCGCTGGGGATCCAAACCCACACCCTCCGCTTGCGAGAGTGACAATGTGGAGATTGCACTAGAAAAAAGTAGCTACCCTGTATAATAAACGTATTGTCACGTGCTGCTCACTGACAGAGTTGGTTAACGTCGCGACGGAACCTGACACACCTTCCTCGAAACGGGCGAGTTTGAGGCCCCGGGGCAACACAGCTGGCTCTTCAGAGTGGTTCACTGTCCACAGCTCGGTACGGCCTCTCACCACGGGAACGACGCAACGAGGCACGACGATACTCTTCTTAGAGCAGGCGCGTGTCGTAGGCTCTACCACAGCTTCAAAAGATTCGCACTGATTGTGAATAGAGGAAACCCGCACGTATGCTGCGGAGAAAGCTGGTACAATAGTGTCTTCTTCCACCGCAAATGCTCCAAAATCCGGTGTCGAGTTATCCACAAGAGCTGAAAGTAGTGAAGAATTCAAAGCAATTTCTCCCGTACGACAGTCTAAAGTTGCACCACACTCTTGCAGAAAATCAATCCCAAGAATCACATCATGCGTTGACCGTGGTAGCACTGCGAATACTGTTCTAAACGTTAGACCACCAATAACAACATCCGAAGCACACACACCAAGTGGAACCAAAGGTTCACCACCGACACCACGGAATAACGCTGCACGGTAACCACTAAACATCACTTTCCTACCTAAAAGGTTCTTAAACCTCAAACTCATGACGGATACAGTAGCACCAGTGTCCACAAGAGCCATTGTTTTCACACCATCAATAAACACTTCCAGTTTGTTCTTCAACATAAACACGGGCAGAGGTATACTGGACGTCATCGACTCGCCGGCGGCCTCACCTCCATCGGCCGCGCCTCCTAGTTTCCCGGAGGCGGAGGGGATGCACGACATAGAGGAGAAGGTGACCGCCGTTGGCGCTGAGGTGGCGGCGTCATACTGCGGTCAGATGCAGGTGATGAACTCCGCAAAGTGCTCGGACGGTACGGGTCCCAAGCGGACGTTGGGGGTCGCTGCTGCGCGGTGTGCAGTTGTCCGTAAGTTGGCGCCGGGGATTGGCAGTATTGAGAAGTCGGGAAACGACGGCGGCAATATCTAGCGATATGCCCTGCAATGCCACACCGGTAGCACAAAGGTTGAGAGCGCCAGCGACCGCCATAAAAGTCCTGGCGAACAAAGTCGCGACGTTGGTTGGAGCCAGGATCTCGCTGCTGACGAACCACGTCTTCTGGGTAGGTGGGCCTCCTTTCCGTCGGCTGGTGGCCATAACGTTGGACAATGTTCCGATCGTCCATGGGCAAAGTGCCGTTAGGTTGAGCCCACGGAGTCGACAGGGCGGCAACATCTTCCTCCGGTGCAGAACTGTGCCGCAGATATTCTGTGCGGCAGAAGGTGTCCCGTGATCTGGACAATTCCTCGCGCACAATCTCTCGAATCATATCAGCCATAGAATTTGGAGGACAGGCTTCAACACTGGCTATAGAGGTGACATTGGCCAATCTTCCGAATTTAGGGGTGATTCGACGAAGCTTAAGAGCTTCAAATGTTCTGCAATGTTTTATAACGTCAGTGGTGGTGCTCAGGCTCTCTTTACTAATCAGGAAATTGTAAACGTCTTCCGCAATTCCTTTTAGAAGGTGGCCGACTTTGTCTTCTTCAAGCATACAGGAGTTAACTAGCTTGCATAACTTTAAGATGGCTTCGATGTATGCCGTGCAAGTTTCTCCGGGTACTTGCGCACGGTGAAGCAATGTCTGTTCCGCACGCTTCTTCTTTGCTGATTCATCACCAAAATTTTTCTTGATTTCGGTCGTAAAGGTAGCCCATGAACTCAGTGTATCCTCATGATTGCCGAACCACTCAAGGGCAGTGGCGGCAAGGAAAAACACCACGTTAGCTAGTTTAGTAGCAGCGTTCCAGCGATTGTATTTTCTCACCCGCTCGTAGTGTTTCAGCCACTCGTCAACGTCCTCTTCAGGTTTTCCAAAAAATGTGCGGGGCTCTCGATAATGTGGCCAGTTGTTCGCTGTGGATATCCCGGGTTGCTCGGCATTGTCGTCTCCAGGCATGTCCGATGGCAGTGGTGGGAAGCCTGCGAGTCTACGGCTCCTTCGGTAGATGGAATGCTCCGTGGTCGATACCCGGCACCTCTCACCAAACGTCGAGCGTCGAGCGTTCAAGAAGCTTGGAAAGACGGTGATATTAACTTAATCGTTAAAAAGGGGAGGGACAAGATTTGAAAAATTAGACCGATACGATTACTGTCACCTATAAGGAATTTACTCTGATGATCGTTAATGGAGCGTAGGACAACCTAGAGTACAATTAAGCAAATGATCAGGCATGATTTTGTGAGGGGTACTCGACGATAGACCATTTTCACACTATAATTCAGGTGATAGAGAAATGCGCTGAGCATAACCAACTCCTATATTTAGCCTTTAGAGATTGAGATAAAGCATTTGAACCAGTCATTACGGAATCAGGGTGTAGATGAGTCGTGTGTAATATACAGACAGATATCTACAAAGTGTGCAAAGCTGTCATAGCTCTGCATATAGTCAGCAGTACAATTCCAATGAGAAATGGTGTGAGAGAAAAAGCCACAATCTCGCCAATGCTCACCACCGCCTGTTTACAGGCGGTATTCATAGGCCTGGATTTGGAACAGCTGGGGATAAGAGTTAATCTAGAATACGTCACTAATCGCCGATTCCCTGATAACATTACCATGCTAAGTCACTTACGCGACTAGATGCAAAACATAATCAACGAGTCTGACAGGCAGAGCAATACTATGAGTCTAAAAATTAAAATGCAGAAAACCAAGGTAATGTTCAACAGCCTTCGAAGGGAACAACAGTTTACAATTCGTAGTGAGATGCTGAAGGGTTAAGGGAATGCACCTACTTAGGGCAGGTAGTTAGCGCGATGTAGATCACGACAGTGAAATAACTGAACGAACAAGAGGCGGGTGGAGTGCTTTTGACACGTTCTCTCAGATCATGAATGGCATACCCTTCAAGAGAAAAGTAAGTGAGAACTGCATCTTAGCGGTACTCAGCTATCGGACAGAAACGTAGACGCCAGCGAAAAGGGTTTAAGTTAAGGAAAGCGCAGCATGCTATGGGTTAATGACACAGTGCACCGGCTTTATAACAATCTTCTTGGTGTTTGTTTTCTAGCGGCAACTTACCACCATTCCTAATAAAAAAGAAGACTTATCAAGAGATATCCTGCTAAGCATCTGGATTAGGCCTGCCATCTTTCCTAAAAGCACATTGAGAAAAGCGCAATGACTGTCATTATTAAGTTGTCTCATTTCCCTCCACTATAAGGGATATATTTATGCCTGTCTGTACCAGGAGTAATAACGCTACATTTTGGCACCAAGCATCCCTTACTAAGATTCAATAAGCTGTTTCGTATTAATTACGCACCGGTTGACGTGAAGTCCCATACACTACCCGAAAATTCATGCTTCGTTGGTATGTTCTCCTGGCAGGCAATGAATAAGTATTTCCAAAAGAACAATAGAGAAAAGACAAGTGTGAAATTTAACGTAAAATTTCCTGTTTTGACAGCTTCACATTCCTTAGTTTCAAGCTCACTTTACACAGTTTTATTCTTAGTCTGCCACTAATAAATTGCGCTTACGCAGCTGCTTTCTATCCAGAGCAAAGCCTTCTAGGGATGTGCAGTCTTTTGCTCTGTACAATGACATGACGTATCATGTGCGGCTTGAGTTAACGACGTTGAAAGAAAAGTTAGCTATTCAAAATCGAATAGCTCTGGGGTTGTGTTTTGTTGGATTAGGCCCTGGTGTCAATCCCCGCACCACGTCATCATAAAAAGGCAAGAGCGATTTAATTGTTGCGTGTCCAGACTGTTCGGCGGTATGTATGTATATATGTAAACGACGGTCAATGCAGAGCGAAGAGCAGCTACAGTATCTGGTTTCACGAAATGGCTCCCCACTTTACCTCAGCACTGGTCCTCGCCTTTGTTGCCTTGACTGTCATCGGAGACGAGATATCGGTGAGTATAGACTCTTCAAACAGTACGAACTTATGGTCAAGAGATTTTAACAATTTGTCAAAGCTGTTAATCTTCGCTGCTACATTTCAAATTCATTGTACACTACTGCTTCAGGCATGCAGTCAGTTATTCCGTGGGTCACGGCTGCATGGCTGCTTAAACTGCGACGAACTCGAAAATCTACGAAGAAAACCAGGCGAAACATCGAATGGTAACAGATCTTGAATAGACGCTTCCTCATGCTGTAACTATCCTTCCTTTAGCCTTCTTTGGGTATGCAACCGGGGATCGAATGAACATCAATAAAAATGACGCGCCTAAACTTTTAATCAGCATCGACACAGCCTGGTAATAGGCTCTTACAAGGTACCTGTAAACGAGTGGCCATAGCTGCGGCCCTTATCCCATAGCACCACGTGAGAGCATATTTAGCCTACGGCATTTTCAGTGCCTCTCCGCTTGTCTCCCTCAGCAGTTCCACCCACCCTTCCTTCCTCCCTTGCTTCCGGCGCCGAGTGATTGCTCAATATATAAAGCACCTTTGCCCCAAGTATGGGCGGTCAAAGTTTCAAGTGCTTGCTCTGTCCATATCTTCATACAACTATTGCGTGGTCTTCTTGTGCTTTCTTTCAACCTGGTTGTCTACGTTTCCACGACGTCCCACCAATTCTGGCTGGAAACAACAGGACTATTAGCCTATTCATATCTGACCCGTATTTGTCACGGAAGCGCAGCAGACGCACAAAACGCAAATAAGAAGATAAAAAAGTATTCCTGCTATTTGTGGGTGCAGTGTTTTCTTTGCTGCAACCATCGGTTCTTTTTCCCTGCCTCGACGTCATTTAAAGTTGAAGAGGAGGAATAACCGCGAACTTGGAGGACACTTAAGAACGAGAAGACAGGTCGAGCGGTAACTAGCAACTGAAGTTTATTGAAAAAAAGACATGCTGATTCATTTTATTTGTTTATTTGTGCTGTGTTTATATGTCGCAGCAAAGGTTGCATCTGCGAATTGCGTACATAACACCGTTGCATTGCAATAACTAAGATAATGACTCGTGGAACACGCCAGATGCCTAAGAAAATAAATTGAACAAACACAAAAAGGGCAATAAAATGCCCGTCACAGGTTTAGCAGAAACCGGGTCTATTTATTTAAAAGCGCCACGAAAGGCTCACTAACACACATATCGACCCCAAGTTTGCGCATATGTGCCACTTCTGCAATCTCCCTTTCAAGACTCGACTTCACCCTTCCGATGATAGTAGTTTTGATCAACAGTGGGTAGCAGCCATCGCATTCCCTGCAGTGTCTCGGTAGATTAATGCTATTATCGGGTTTCAAGGACCGGTAGAGCTGTCGCAGCCTGTCGTTAACACATTGACCCCTCTTGCCAACGTATACTCTGCCGCATCGCAGCGGGAACTGGTATACTACATCTGTGGAACAGTTAACATATCGGTGTTCACGCTTCAAAAATTCAGAAATTCTGAGAGAAACCGATCAGGCTAGCTTGTTTGCCAGCAAATAATAATAAATCACTGCCGAATGAGGTGAATAGTTTCAGGTGTATGTTTTACACTTCGACTTATTATTTACATAAGCTTGGCACCCTGCAGTCTAGCGGGGGAGGCCACAATTACCTGTCGGTTCTGCAGTGGCAGCAATACAAGTTGCAACTTGGAGAAACCTGTTCAGAAGGAAGTAGCACGTTGCCACGACTCTAACTGATGGCTTTGCGATCCAGTCATTACTTTCCCCTTTCCAGCGAACGCAGAAAAAATCCACTACGAAAACAAGGATGTGCGGGCTGAAAGGTCCCGCAGAAATTGATTCATATTGTTAGTTGCTGAATGTATAATAATAAATGCTAATTATAAACGCTTGGAGGGAGAAAAGTAGGCAGCATGGGTTTCAGAGGTCCACTAGGATTTGTTTTACCCTGAGCGAATTGTGCACGAAGTAGAGTGTAGGCAGACATGCCAGGTATAAAACACAAACTGGGCCACGTCGAAAGGAAACAGTCAGTTAGTGCAGGGATTAATATTTAGCGACGAGGTTAATACGCAGCAGCGATCAGCGGCCATTGTTAGCGAAATACATACACGTCGCACAAGTATTGAGAACTACCTGCATTTTTAGTGCTCTTGATTTTCCTCAAGCGTGCGATTTCGACAACCTGTGTTGTCGCCCTTGATCCGCCTACCCGCAGACGGGCGTGAGAGACTAAAAGTGAAAGTCTATCCTAGTGTGTGTTCCTAAAGAGATTGCGTTTTGGACGTTGGCGTGTAGGCGAGCGTTACTTGTACGAAAGCACTACATTACTCATGATCCTGGAAAAGATATTTGTCTGAAGCCTCTAAGATGCCTGCAGAATAAAATATTGTCCTCCCCGCCGCGGTGGCTCAGTGGTTAAGTCGCTCGGCTGCGGACCCGAAAGACGCGGGTTCGATCCTGGCCGTGGTGGCCGATTTTCGATGAAGGCGAAATTCTAGAGGCCCGTGTACTGTGCGGTGTCACTGCACGTTAAAGCACCCCAGGTGGTCGAAATTTCCGGAGCCCTTCACTACGGCGTCTCTCATAGCCTGAGTCTCTTTGGGACGTCCAACCCCAATAAATCAAATCAAACTATTAGCCCCCTATCTCTTAAAATCATAAAGTGGACGTGGAGCTTCTGAGCCGGTCACTAAAGGAAATAAAGCGCGCATAACTCCCTCGGTCAGTGGACACCTGATTTGCGCTTCGAGCAATGTAGCGGCAGTGACAGAAATATGTGGGCTGCATGCGCTGGCAGAAACGCGGCGCTGGCGCACAACACGCGGCCTTGACAACGTTGTTGCAGAAACACGGCACTTGAGCAATAGCCCGCCAGCGTTCTTTTGGTAGACATCCAATGACGATGAAAAAAACAGTTGATTTAGAGGAGACGATTAACATGGTTGGGATTTTAAAACGATTGCCGCAAGCCCGGGCATACTTAGTTTGTTCCGAGATAGAAAGCGCGCCTGGACCTTCGCATGAACAACAGATGAGTGTGGGTCGCCCTACAGAAACCTGAATTTGAACAATATTTCTTGCTTAGCAATGCTAAACCACTATCATTTTTTATACGAGGTCTGTTAGAAAAGTATCCGACTTTATTTTTTTGTTGCGAACACCTGATGGATATGAAACAAGCGCGCTTGCATCAGGTGACCTTGAACCTTCATGGGCATGCACGAATTTTTTCCCGCCTGCCGATAGCGTCTGTCGCTGGGACGCAGCATTTGAGTGAGGCAGTGCCCAGTGATCTCGTCGGTTTTTTATTGCAAGGAAAATGGCGGAGTGAAAGGAGCAGCGCTACTGCATCAAATTTTACCATAAACTGGGCGACAGCCAAGTGGAAACCATTCGAAATATTCAGACGGCTTTCGGTGACGATGCTATGGGCAGCACACAGATTACGCAGTGGTACAATTGGTTTAAAGATGGCCGCACATCGGTGGAGAACGAGCCACGCTGAAATTGGCCATGAACATGCGAAAATGACCAGGCCATTGCCAAACTGAACACTATGGTGATGCGGGACCGTCGCGTGACTATCCGAGAAATTGTGGAAGAGGTGGACATGAGCAATTTCTCCGCACATTCCATTATCACCGAAGATTTGGCCATGGAGAGAGTTGCGGCGAAATTCGTGCCGAAGCTGCTCACGGTGGAGCAAAAGCAGCTTCGTGTTGAAGTCTCACAGGACATGCTGGATTCCGCAAACAGTGACCCCGACTTCATCAACATCATAATCACTGGTGACGAGTCTTGGATGTACAGGTACGACCCGGAATTCAGATCCCTAGTCGTCACAGTGGAAGCATTCCACGTCGCCAAGATTTAAGAAGGCCCGCCAAGTGCGCAGCAATGTGAAAGTGATGCTGACTGCTTTCTTTGACACCCTCTGTGTGGCGGACCACGAGTACACACTCCACAGGGTCAAACAATGACCAAATAGTACTACAGGGATGTCCTCCGTTACCTACGTGATGCTGTGCGGCGCAAGAACCCGGAGCTGAGGTCAACAGGAAATTGGCGCACCCATCGCAACAATGCTCCTGCACATTCCTCGCACTGGATTCAGATTTTTTGGCGAAAAACCAGACTCCTGTAGTTCAACAGACTCCTTACTGTCCTGATATGGCCCCTGCGATTTCTGGCTGGTTCCCAAAATCAAAAGGCCATTGAAAGGAGCGCGATTTCAGACAAGGAAGAACATTATGGCTGCAACGACAGCTGAGCTAAACTCCATTCCGAAAGCGGCCTTTTCGGAATACTTCCCACAATGGCAGCACCGCTGGGAGAAGTGTGTGGAGTGCCAAGTAGACTACTTTGAAGGTGACAAGGTTTGCGACGCTCCAGTTATGCAAGTTTTTTTTCTACGGCCAAAGGTCGGATACGTTTCTAACAGACCTCGTATACCAGGGCGCTCTGAACGTATCGAGTAAGCGTTAATGGTACACCTTCATTGCTTGTAGATGTCGTATTGGTTTTACTGGTGCAGGAACAGACACACAACTAAGTTATTTCGGTGGCCTCACGTAAGGACTATTCCTCACAGACCGCTGCAGACACTAGTGAAAAGATAAAACAGTGGAAGTCACCTGGCCTGATTACGATGCTACAGTTATGTGTATATTTATACATACTATTAACCTCAGAAGATATTGTTCCAGGGGGGCATTACAAAGTCGGTCAGAACGGCTGAAGAGAATACATTTCTTGTTAAGGAATATAAATGGAAAGCAACAAATCGCGAGGTTAAAACAGAACCATTAGAAAAACAAATCTAGAATTAAGATCTCCAGCATAACGCATTAGGACCTTCTAGGCCACTGTCAAGTTTCATGCGATTTTTCAGATTTCTGCCGCAACTCTCTGGAGCCTGATATTTTTTCTCACTCCAAAGCTCGAATTTATTACTTGCTTAGTGTAGAAACAAAACTAGGTAGGTGTAAGTAGAAATTTTCGTGCATTGTATGTTCGATTTCCAGCTGTATGTTCGTTCGGAAAGAATAAAAACAGTTAAACGCAGAGGGCGTTGTTTCTTAGGAGCTGAGTTTGTTCGGTGACTTTTTATTTGTTCTTGCCATTTTTTTTATTAACTTAGGGCACTATAACGTCTGAAGAGGAATTTATTTGGACCCTTGACATAAAAGGGACAGCCGTACCTCTACACAACGGAAAAAATACATTACGACGCCCGATGTCGCCCGATGCATACACATACACACACTCATAAGCAAAACAAGTGTCCAAAACACAAAAGTTCAGTAGGGTCCATACGCGCGGGGGAAGCATGCGGAAGGAAAAACCTGCACCAATTCCGTGCACAAACATCGCGGAAAACAGGGGCGCGCAACACTTAGTGTGGCAGGACCGCACCGTCACACGGCCCCCGCTTGTGTTGATGAAGTGGGTGCTCCACCGTCGCAGGAGCTCTTCTTCCGGCAGCGTCACCCTGTCTAAGCAAGCCTGCTTGAACAAGCGCGCTCGCACTGGCTGCAACATCGGAATCATGGCCCGCTGGGGTCGGCCAACATTAAAAGAGGCCTTTAGGATGCACTGTTCGCTATCCAGGATTAGTGAGGGTAATTCCATTCCATTCGATGCCCTTTATTATCCACGTCGAAGGTACCAGTACAAAATCCGAAACCTCGACATCAAAATAGGCTTCTAAGGAAGTGTTGTGCCCACGAAGTTATTCACAGTCTGCACTTGCACAGGAGCCTGTATCACGTAGTCGTTGGCAATAGTCAAAGCAGAAAAAAGAACACTGACGGCAGAAAAGGCGGAAAACTTCTTTCACTTCCTCCTCTACTATTTCCCTTACGGCTCCATTCGGGTGTGCACCGAGATATGTGAGAGAGTTACTGCGCCACTCCATTTCCTCAAAAACGAATTTTCAGCTCAGATGCCTTGCATGTTGTTGTTGCGACTGAAGGAAGGATGAAAATTAATGTAGGCGGGCCTGCCCACTGGTATGAGCTGAGCCACAATCGCTGCTCTGTGCAGACAGAAAAGAGATGAATTGACTGATTGTTGATTGAAAACATCTTTATTTGCTGAATATTCGTAGTGCATGTGGATGGGCCGCCTAGTCCGGTTGTTCACTGGTTCTTGCTGCTGCGCTGACGCTCCCCACCAGCCAGTGCTGACAATCAGGATCATCGCTGAGCAGAATAGCCTCCCACTGCTCCTCCGAGGGGTTGGGAATGGGGTCAACTAAGGGATTATATTGGCATGCCCACACCATATGGTAGAGGTTAGCTAGCGCTCCACAATGTGGACACTGCGGAGAGTATAGTGTAGGGTACCACTGGTGTAATTTAGCTGGTGTTGGGTATGTGTTGGTTTGTAGTCTCCTAAGGGTGTTCTCTTCTAACTTGTTGAGGGATTTGTGTGGTGTTGGGTACTCCTTCCTGGTTGTTCTGTATGGCGCGAGATTGCCAGCCTACACTGCTAAACCTATTAGGTCGCGGCCCCCTTCATGGTCACCATGCGGAGACGCCCGGTATAGAAGAGCTCGGGCATGCCTGTGGGCGGCTTCGTTTCCTCCTTGTAGTTCCAGTTGACCGGGAAACCAGATGACTGAGTCTTGGCTGGGTGGATGCTTAGTCAGCAATGACCACCCTCACCTGTGAATTAATCCGTTATTGAAGTTGCGACAGGCGTTCTGGGAATCAGTGAGCACAACGGCGTTGGGGTGAGATGCTACAGCTAATGCAATAGCTGCCTCCTCTGCGTGAGTGGATTTAGATGTTTTTATCGGGGCGCAGTACACCATCGATCCGAAAGGCGTTGAGACCACAACAGTCATCAGTCAAATCTTTGGCTTCCCCTCTTGGTTTTCTCCTCTCGATGTTATATGCAGGATGCATATTCCGCGGTATGGGACACACGTTGATGCCACTCCTCACATCGCGTGGTACCACTTCTCTTTGGTCTATTGTATAGGGCAAACTAACATGGATCTTCTCGAGCAGTTTTCCGCCGGGTTTTGTGAGTGCGAGCCTATTGAGTTATGAGAGCCATTGTGCTTCCCATATCTCTTATAGGGTACTATGTACTCCTAGAGCCATGAGCTTTGCCGTTGGCGTGGAGTTCGGTAGACCCAGTGCCATCCTGTAGGCTTTCCTGATCAGTGTCTCCAACTTTTCAATTTCAAACCTGGAGAAGTTAAGGATTGCCGTCCCATACATTATCCGAGAAATAACGAAAGCTTGCACTAAGTGGATGCTACACCGTTCCTTCATGCCATGGTGGTTATTTCGGATACGATACATCATCCGGGGGATTTGCTCGGTCGATGTTGTAAGCTCCTTCATAGTGGTGGTTTTCTGTCGCCCCTGCTGGATATACTGCCCTAGGATCTCGATCTCCGTGGGTTTCTGTACTGGGTGATTCTCTATATATACCATGGTGTTCTGCACTAGGGGTGTCCTCGGGTTCTTCAGGATTAGCAACTCGGACTTTTCCGGCGCACACTGGAGGCCTCTCTCCCTCGCGTACCGGCCCACCGTGGCCACTGCTGCTTGAAGACGCTTCTCCATCTCGGTGTCACTCCCCGAGTTGCACCAGACAGTGATATCACCGGCATACAATGTGTGTTTGAAGCCGGTGATTTCGGAAAGAAGGCCTGGCACATCTTTCATAGCTAATTTCAACAAGAGGGGTGACAGCACCGCCCCTTGCGGAGTTCCTCTCGGGCCTAGAGTGATGGGGTTCCTGTAGCCCAATGCTGCTCCTTGAAGTATTCTACCAGCGAGTTGATGGTGCCATGGCTGAGGTTAAATAAGAGCTTCGCTGTTATTTGATCTGGACCTGAAGCTGCATTTTTTTTGCGGCCGCGATTTCTGCTTTGATTTCTTCCTTTGTGAGTTAGATGTCCAGCCTGGGATTCAGCTGCCCAGAGTATTCCGGCTGTTCTACGACCTTGTTTGTGCCCAGATACCTGGTCTTGAGTTTTTCCATCAACTCTGTGTCCGTACCAGGGGTGGTGTGTACGATCTTCGTGAGCCTGTCTTTAGTGGCCGACTTGCCTGTTCTGGGGTCGATTGGGACACGTAGGAGCTTCAACGTCTTTGATACACCTATCTTCCCCTGAATACCATCGCAGAGCTAATTCCAATTCTATCTGACCAAGGATATGTCGTAGGATTCCGCCTTTTTGTTTATATCCTCTATTTTTTCTTGAGTTTGCGGTTAAGCCGTTGTCTTCGCCGTCTTTTTGTCAATGAATGCCTTGCTTTCCATGAATGTAGAAGGTGCGGATCGACCACTGGGCATTCTTCTGTCGTGCAGACCTCTTTTGTAAAGGCTTTCAAAGTGTGCATCTCATCCTTAACCCATTCCTCTAGGTCTGCAATAGGGTTTCCAGTAGAGATGAAATATGTGAGAGGAAAGATTGACTGAACCGATGGGCGCCGCAACAGCCGCGTCCGCCGAAGCAACGACGGCGGTTGTAACAGATACCTCACTCCCTATCCTCCTTGAATCTCGTCTGCGTTCTTTGCCCTGCTTCGCCCATTCCTAATGAACCAACGAGGCTAAATCACCACTCTCCATATTTGTTTTATTTTTGTTGAGGCTCCGGAACAAAAAGCGTTTTAAAGTTTGCTGGAAAGGGCAAAAATTAGCCGCACACATAAGATTTATTTATTTTATTTGCACTAATCCTTCTGTTATGGAATTAACCAGTAAGAGCCATATTGACAGTTGTAGTGCATATGGCATGGCTCTAGCATGCCACCAGGATCTACTATTCTCGTGTTTATTGCTGCGCCTTTTCTGAATATTTGTCAAAATCGGGTGCTAAATACACAGGCTAACAGATGTAGGCACAAACTTTGTCGTTGAAGCGAATGGGCTTCCATGTAATGCAGGGAACACTAACGCTGAAAAGAGAACCCTTGCACATATAATGCTTTATATTTCTATCGCTTAAATGTTAGACTCTCAACACCACAACATGCGCGTGACCAAATAAGGCCCAAGATATTTGTTTCAGTTAGCAGGAAATTTGAGCTCATGAGTTTATTAGGTCCACCCAAGGTTACAGTTGCGGACATTCTGAGGCGCAGAGTTTCATCAATTAGAGGATCAGACAGCACTGCAGCATTTTTGCCAACAACACAGCAGCGCAGCCACTGGCCGCGCCTTTCGGGTAACCACGTATCTCTGTCTCTCTGGTAAAGCTGAAGTTACAAGGAGGATCGTGTCAAGCCCGTCCAGCTGAGTAGCTACACTAAGGGAAAGAGCCTCAGTGTTCTGCCTAATCACGTGCGTGCGGTGCGATCACCGTATGTTGATGGAGGGGGTGGAAATAAAAATTATCAGCCCTTGTCATGGTTCTCCGCCCCCTTACAAAAAGTAAGCAGTGGTCCAAGACGGTAATTTTACTAGGATAGCGGAAAAATAAGTGCAAGAAAACGCAGGAAGAGCAGTTCGCCGAGAGAAGGAAAACGCGCATAAAAACAACAACAATAATTTGAACTGAAACCACGCTTGTAAAACAAAAAAAGCAGGATGCAGGCCGCCAACTAATTAGAAAATGCAAGGATCAGCAAAAAAATTGCATCGAGTTTCCTATATTTTGAGCGCTCGTAAGCTGAACTTCCTGAAACTGTTGCTATTAAAACTGCCAATCCAACATACCTTCTTGTGAAGTATGCTTCGGTGACAAAAGCTTTGCTCTTCGATTTAAAAACAGTAAATTTTTGAACTCATTATCTAAGCTACTTGTGAAAATGCTACAAATATTTTCTCTTGTGTCTCAACTTCAAAATGGTTAAATTGGGAGAACCGATATCCGGCTTACCTTACTCATTACTGCGACGTCAATTTTGTCTTCTGTGTGGGTACTTTAATTTCAGAATACTGGCTCTGTTCAAGATAAAAGTTCAAAGTTATTTGAGAAATAACTGGTGCTAAAAAGTCCTAAATAGTTTACGGCCATCTTTGCATTGGTGGTGCAGTTCCACATTTCCTTCTTTTTCCGCGAGTAGTATTAAGAAGTCGAAATTTTCTATGAAGCCCTCTCATTATGTAGAACGCACTGCCAGGCTTTTGCAAAACATTGTTGTCGGAAAAGAGGCCAGAAAACGCTTGACTTTCATCCTTTTCTTTTTAGGAGGAGAATACTGCCCTTCTGGTGGACGCGGTTCGAGTTCTGGACCACAATGTTGCGCTCTACAGTTCAATCGATGATCCTAGAGAGAAGTGCTTGACCTGCAATCGAGTGTATTACGCACCGGGAGATCTATTTTCAATCTTCATTTTTCACTATAAGGGCCAGGGTGGCCACCCTGGGTATGCTGGAGGGTGATTGATGAATCTTATTACTTCTGTGTGATATGGAAATGAAAGTTCTTTAATCGACGACGATGAAAGGAATGTAAAAAGCATATTGCAGAGGCATAATGCATTTTAAGAAAACAGAGATGAGAACACTAGAATACGAAGCCTACTAAGGCAACAAGCATGATGTGAAAGAGAAAATTCCAACAGAACATTATTTGTGGCATTGATGCTCAAACTGATAATTACCAAATTTCAGGAACAATACATTTTTTTCTAATTACCGGATGCCTTAGACGCGACCCTAGGCGTGTTGAAGCAGATCGCCACAATCTTAATGAAGAGATCAGCTTTGCTGCAATTTTCGGCTTCCGGAGGCAGGATACGGTGCTCTGTGTTACGGAATACTTCAAAGTATCCTGTCAAATTTAAATAAACACTTTCGTAAAAAATGCCTCCCAAAGAAATCCGGCTGCTACTTTGCAAATTCAACTACAGTCCCATGACTCAGGAGAGCCTTGGCTTTCTTATATTTAGTGCAGGCGATGAACCATCATTTCAGCGAAATTTGGTGTGCCACCATCGGGCATCATTTACATGCAACTTAAAAAACAAGGGAAGGGGATGAGGGGCTCGTTATAAATATAACAGAAGCCAGCAGCCACAGAAACCAAGGGGCACAGGGTTTTTTTTTTAAGTTATTTATTTTGTGGTGTTGATCAATTTAGAATATTACTGAATATGTTATCGTTTAAAGATAACTGATTAGAAAAGCAGAAGAAAAAACAACCACCTGCCGCCGGTGGGATCCGAACCCACGACCTCCGAATTACGCGTCCGGTGCTCTACCTCTGAGCTACGGCGACGGCTGTCAATTCTTCTGCTTTCGGGGGTATTTATGTTTACAAGTAACCTAACCTTGAGAGTGTTCATCAGCGCCACCCACGTTCATAAGCGGCGGACGTAGAACGTCCTGAGTTACTGCAGGTGTGACGTAGAACGTCATCGAACGGAGAGGGTGGAAGCTGCGTGAGAACCCTCTTATGCTTCCTAAGGCGTCAAGGCTGCCAGAATCGAGGCCCTCGCTAAGCAATTAAGCAAACAAGGGAAGGGGATGAGGGGCTCGTTATAAATATGACAGAAGCCAGCAGCCACAGAAACCAAGGGGCACAGGCACAGGGAGTGGTCATCAGCGCCAGGTGGGTGGAGCTGATGAACACTCTCAAGGTTAGGTTACTTGTAAACATAAATACCCCCGAAAGCAGAAGAATTGACAGCCGTCGCCGTAGCTCAAAGGTAGAGCACCGGACGCGTAATTCGGAGGTCGTGGGTTCGGATCCCACCGGCGGCAGGTGGTTGTTTTTTCTTCTGCTTTTCTAATCAGTTATCTTTAAACGATAACATATTCAGTAATATTCTAAATTAATCAACACCACAAAATAAATAACTTAAAAAAATCCCCTGTGCCCCTTGGTTTCTGTGGCTGTTGGCTTCTTTCATATTTATAACGAGCCCCTCATACCCCTTCCCTTGCTTGCTTAATTGCTTAGCGAGGGCCTCGGTTCTGGCAGCCTTGACGCCATAGGAAGCATAAAGAGGGTTCTCACGCAGCTTCCACCCTCTCCGTTCGATGACGTTCTACGTCACATCTGCGGTAACTCAGGACGTTCTACGTCCGCCGCTTATGAACGTGGGTGGCGCTGATGAACACTCTCAAGGTTAGGTTACTTGTAAACATAAATACCCCCGAAAGCAGAAGAATTGACAGCCGTCGCCGTAGCTCAGAGGTAGAGCACCGGACGCGTAATTCGGAGGTCGTGGGTTCGGATCTCACCGGCGGCAGGTGGTTGTTTTTTCTTCTGCTTTTCTAATCAGTTATCTTTAAACGATAACATATGCAGTAATATTCTAAATTGATCAACACCACAAAATAAATAACTTAAAAAAAATCCCCTGTGCCCCTTGGTTTCTGTGGCTGTTGGCTTCTTTCATATTTATAACGAGCCCCTCATACCCCTTCCCTTGCTTGCTTAATTGCTTAGCGAGGGCCTCGGTTCTGGCAGCCTTGACGCCATAGGAAGCATAGAGAGGGTTCTCACGCAGCTTCCACCCTCTCCGTTCGATGACGTTCTACGTCACATCTGCGGTAACTCAGGACGTTCTACGTCCGCCGCTTATGAACGTGGGTGGCGCTGATGAACACTCTCAAGGTTAGGTTACTTGTAAACATAAATACCCCCGAAAGCAGAAGAATTGACAGCCGGCGCCGTAGCTCAGAGGTAGAGCACCGGACACGTAATTCGGAGGTCGTGGGTTCGGATCCCACCGGCGGCAGGTGGTTGTTTTTTCTTCTCCTTTTCTAATCAGTTATCTTTAAACGATAACATATTCAGTAATATTCTAAATTGATCAACACCACAAAATAAATAACTTAAAAAAAAACCCTGTGCCCCTTGGTTTCTGTGGCTGCTGGCTTCTGTCATGCAACTTAAAAGTTTGTCTGAACTACGCTAGCTGAAGCCACTGTTTCTTTTTAGTGGGTAGCACTTGCGAAAAACTCACAATGAAAAAAATCTCTTTGAAAAGAAACCAATGAAAAGGCGATATTGAAGACACCGTCGAAATATGAATTGTGCTGTGCGCAGCGGCAAAGATGACGGGGGGAAAAGAATATTTTAAAACATTCCCCTCCTTCACCACCATCTCCACTTATTAACCGTTAAGGGCTCTGTAGAGGTATGACATAAGCGGGGAGGGGAGTACAACATTACTATAGAACATAACGTCGACATAAAAAAGTATTTATATAAACATAAAACAAAGCAAAAGACATGTCAGGGCGATTTCAAATGGCTACAGGACAAACGGTCTATATTGAAAGAAGAAATGAATACAAATATACTATGAAGCAAACAACGGGTCATTCTAGAAGATGGCTCAACAACATTGCCTCAAGCTTCAAAGCATTACACTCAATTACGAGATGTACAGGCAGCATCCAGCCCGCAACAGTAGTTGGCAAAAAAGACTTATTAAAAGCATTTGTGCAACCATAAAGTCTTTGGACGCCACTAGAAACAAACAGAAAACGTGATGTACAAATGGAAGGAGTTATCAGAGAGCTGCACCGGTACCGGAAATTCTAATAAATGTAATTAGAATTGCAATTAGGTTGTAATTGTTCCTTGTCGTCCATTTTTAATACTTTTTTCGTTGTCATGTATGCTTTTTCTTCGGTCAGGGTCGAAGTTTTGTATTTCAGTGTTTTGTACTGTCTCTCCTGCATGCACCATATTTTGTCCGCAGTGTGTGATAAATAATTAATAAATAAAGTGCGCAACTTTGCGTCTAAGAGGTAAGGTGGTGAGAGGTGTCCTTGGCACGCCTCTTGGAGAGCTCATGCCCGTTGAGTCTTGCGGCGAGTTGGTTGGAAAGGTATGGTAGTAGTTTCTTTCGCTACAAACTGGTGTTTATTTTTTCGTTTAGGAATGGAGTGGCTTACTGTGTAAACCTAACTACCACAAAGTCATGGAAGTTTGGTTTCGCCCCTTGCAAAGGTGAGCGTTTATTTCAAGAGACCGCTGTGATTCCTAAACCTACTAAAATGTTTGCAATCCCTTATGACGCACAAATTTATTTTTAAGGGATGATTTTTCATTTTACAGATGGAATTCCTAGGGTTTTAATTCACCTCGGTGATGCTCTTCTTTTCGCCATTATACACCAATGAGTGAAAGCTTCAGGCTGTTTAAAAGTAGTTGGGCACGAGTTGCGCTATCTAAGCGGCAGCATTTTTTTCTTGTATTCGAACTTTGTGTCCATTCGTAATTAGCTTCGCAAGTTTATGTGACAGGCACAGGCTTTTGGACAGCAACTAGGCCTTTCAGGTTTGCGCTAGTGACGGTTAACTGATAAAAGTATTTAAAGAATATTCGAAAAGGTCGGGCTCCTGTGGCAGCATGTGTGAGAGACATGAATAAAATAAGCCTTCTTATTAAAGCAAAGAAGTGATTATCGGGGAATAAATGATATTTCAGCGAATAACTGCCTAGTTAAAGCAATGCTCCTGTGATTTATATTGGCTTTTGCTGCGGATAGCCCTTATCATGGATAATTGTAGTGAAATTGAGACACGTACTCTTCTTGCCCCTAGTAGTTTTTCGACCTTGCTAAATCCACCAGCACAAATCGAGATTTTCATTGACCAGCACCGTTCTGCAACCGATACCTTCTACCGATATTAAGAATTTTTATGATATATTTTTAAAAATGCTCAAATTTTGAACCCGAATCTGTAAACAAGGACAGAAGCAACTTTGCATCCGTCTCTAAAACTGTCCCTTTTTTTCCGCTGACAGTTTTCCGCTTAATGTGCTCCTTCCTCCTCATCAATTAACTTTTGATGCCTGAACATATCCTGAACCTATTTATTTCATATCCTTCGCTTCCCATCCTCTTGTGTTGAAATTTGTGCGTATGGTGACGTTCTCTTAATTCGTCTCAGTGTTTAACCTACTTTTTTTCCTAAATCCTAGCTAGCTGACACCCGATTAATTTCATGGGCGGTGGCATTTTTTTATACTTGCCCTCATCTTATTCCGGTTCTCTATAGTGTTTCATTTGGTTTGTATACATACTTTCCTACTTTCTTCTCAGCTCGATGTTCAAGTGCCAGATTTATAACGTTCTTCTTGGTTAGAATTGTTATAACAACGAGTGATATCTTTATTAGAAATTGCAACTCCACGTGTTGGACGAGAACAAAGCAAAGTCAGTGTTCTTCAAGGAAATCGGAAATTGAGTTGATTACATACACAGCCTCTTGTCTCACGTCAGTGATATGTACATTATGAAGAGTAATAGTCTGGTTTTTGGTCAGGCATGGCTGTCGGTTATGAGACCACCTGCACACGACGCAGCCAGAAGGCCTTGTTGTTAAATGAGTTTACCGGCCCTAATGAGCTTAACTATTGTGACGAAGACGAAGCTGGCAGTGGCGCGAGACGGAGCGCCGGTTGTTTTTTTTTTCATTCATTTCTTCTCGTAATTTATTTTTATCCATAATTCCATCTTTAATTTCTCGCAATACGTACCCAAAGTTAATCATTAGGTTGGCACCAAAAGTTAATCCATTAGCTTGGCACCAATTTGCCTTCTCTGGGCTCTCCTCACTGAACCCTGGCCAATCCCCTGTCGTGGGTATGTGCCATGCCACCAAGGCAACAACAACAACAACAACGACGACGGAGCGCCCGCGCTAGGCCAGCGGCCATTAAATCATCTCGTAGCCATCGTTCACCACGCCTCATTCTTCGGCTGGCCGCCGCGTTACATTTGGTGTGAGGTGCTGGGGTCCTTTCATCGCCATCCTGATCACGGAGCTTCGGCGTCCTGGGCCTGCCATGGACGTCGGCCGTGAGTACCTGGTCAGCGCCGCACGGCCGTGCCCCAGCCCGCCCGACCTGAACCGACCTCGCCGCTCACCCCAGCCCCGTCCCCCGCCCGGACCACACGACACGACGACCCAAGACCCGACGGACCCAAGACCCCACCGACCCAAGACCCCATCGACTCAAGACCCCACTGACCCAACCCTACTGAAAAATCCGGTATGAATTTTAAACCGGAACCGCATACCGGGTTATTGTACAGGATTTGCGATACCGGATTACTGGAATATCCTGTATAAAACAGGACAGTCCTGTATAATACAGGACTCTCCTGTTTTGTACAGGATACTCCAGTATCGCAAATCCTGTACAATAACCCGGTATGCGGTTCCGGTTTAAAATTCATACCGGAATACAGGACAGTCCTGTATTAAACAGGCTAGGCCCGTATTATACAGGAGGGCCCTGCATCACAGGACAAAGGCAGAATAAAATGCTTCAAATATATCCCACTTGGACTAAATCTGCCCAAAAACTGGGGCCATAAGTGTACATGCCAAATGCTGAAATATACAGAGCATCAAAAACTGGTAATCTGCGATTATCAGCAACTCGCATTGCAGTCGATGTGCCATTGTGTTATTTGCTCCCACCTTTTACCAAAGTATTGGTAGCTTGGTGAGTATTATAATGCATCAAAAACTCCAAAAGATGTTTATTTTTTCCGCATGTCTTGAACCAGCTCACTAAGGTAATAATTTAACTCTTTGCGACGATCTACCGGCGCTGGGGTCTCTACAGGGTGCTGGCCAATGAAGTAGTCAAAAGCACCTGCAGAAAAGAAAATATGATTGGTAGTACATAATGCCCCCAGCTTACCATTTAATTGCGCACAGACACAAAACATAATGCACTGAGCACTGTGACATGCAACTTACGGCCAATGGCTTGTAGCTTTTCAGGGGTCATTGGCTTTCTGCCCACTGTGGAGGCTTCTGACTTCAGGTTCCGATGGCAAGCTTGCCCTGTAACGCCCCTTTCCAGGAGTTGTGGAGTCGTCCAAAGGCTGCGTCTTTACAGAAACGCGAATCTTTGGGTGCCACCATAACTGCTGCGCACGTTGCCGAAGGAATAAAAATTCCATTCCCGAGGTGGACCTGTATGCAATAACAAATGCATACCCCAGTAGCACAAACGGGGCTCTGAATTGCGGGCCCCCGTGGGCCCAGACAAGCCACAGACAAGCCAGGCGTCTCAAGACGCCAGGCCCTGAGCATTGGCAATGCTCAGTATCGTGAATGCACCTACCGCCTTCCATATTTGAATCAATAATGTATTGCAAATCTGCGTCGTAACATTGTTGGTGTGTAAACAGGTTGCTCAGACGATTGCGATGCTTGCGTGGTCATCCTCCATTATTTACGGCACATACCGCAGCATTGATGCGATGCGTGATGTTTGTTCAAGGTCTTGAGCCGCTCCCCCTCAGGACGCTTATCAATGATTGCTCTCGCACGTATACACCATGTGCCTCTGTAAAGAAATAATACAAACTATAAAACTAATTTTAGTCGTGCTATCATGAAGGACAAGCAATTTCGGTATGTAACTGAAAGAAAATTTTGCGCTATTTCGTCCCTCTACGCTGTGCAGTCTACAAAGTTTTAGTTAAAAAGACACTGAACAGTTAGAACGTTTCTGTTGACGCCGAGCATATAACCGAGACGGAGGCAGTACTTAAAGAACAGAGTGATTTAAAATGCGTACTTACGTCCTAGCAGCACGACGTCGCCGTCATAAAATCCGCCTTCCACCGGTCAAATGTTCACCACCGGCCTCCACCGGTCAAATGTTCATCACTCACGTCTTTCGGAGCGAAGTCATTCATCACTGAGACAAGGGTGATAGGGTTCCACCATATTTGCACTGGACGTACGCATGAAAGGCGATGTCATCTTTGATCATGGATTGATCAAGGCAACACGAAGAAAGTCGCAAAAAATTGTATAACACAAATTCAACGCCAACGAGCGAGTGCCAGCGTGTTTTCCCAGCTACCTTCATCGCTTGACACTCAACCCAGCCGCAGGAGAGAAGTAAAAACCTGTTCCAAACAAACGCAGGAAAGGCGGGGGGGGGGGGGGGGGGCACTTTTGCAAAAAGTCACCGCGAAGCGGCCGGGGACAGTGAACAAGTAGAATCGGAACCTCCTCGCCACTTCATGGAAGTCGCGGGAAGCGTGGTCGGGAGGGCGGCTTAAAATGTTCGGTCGTGGGTTGACAGACACAGAGGAGCCCAAGGGGAAGGAACAAAGCCCGATAGAAAGACCAGGAATGCGCAGGTTTTTTTGTTGTGACGGACCCAGGAAAAGCAGAGAAGGCGGTGATGAGAGAAAAAAAAAAGCTTTAAAAAATTTGCGTAAAGACGGGTTACTCGTGTAAGGTTTCTACAGGTGGTTTTTGTTTTTATTTTGTTCTCTCGAGCGCTGTATCTTCTAGCTAGCACGAAGCGTCGCCCTTAAGGGAACACCGCAAGCTGCCGGCTCCGTTGATATCTTGTTCGTCGATAGAAATGTTCTGGGCGATTTGTGATTAGTATGCCTTCCTGATAAAGTGAAGGGTGGGGCCGCTCGGGATGGCACTTGGACAAGTTGCGTTATCAATGGGCAATCACTTGACGAAGAAGAAGTGCAAAGAATTCCTGCACGAAAACCAAGAATTTTCTTTCTTCATCGATGCGTCGCTACAGACTGCCGCTAGCGAACAGCTGCTGCAATGAACGCGACAGTAACAAACCTTTTGGAGCCTCTGGCGCAGTCACCGGAGGCTCGCCATGTTTATCAGCCAGTCGTGAAGTTCTGCACTGTGAAATCCAGAGTAATCTGCGCAGGACTTACGAAGGCTGCTGGCGGGTATATACTAGCCGTGTGCCCGCACACAGCCGCCTTGACTTTGTCAGGGTGCTGCACGGGAAGCCAATATGGCGGTTGCCCTCAAATCACCAAATCATGCACAAACTGCATGTTTTGCCACTGCGAAGCTCACGCTTAGCCCTTTTCTTTTCCTAGCCCTTTCAACAAAACCGCGTATGTGTTGATTATCGCACTTATGCGCTCGCTGCCCCCACCTTTCCCCTAAAAAATATCTGCTGGCGTACAACAGTCAATCTGCAGACCAAGCACCAAAACCGCGGCACATATCGCTCTGAATACAGGCTGGTATGTCTGGTTTGAGCTCCGTACCGGACTAGTCTGTCCGGTTTGAGCTCCGTACCGGACTAGTCTGTCCGGTTTGAGCTCCGTACCGGACTGGTCTGTCCAGTTTGAGCTTCGAACCGGGAATGGACTGTCCGGTATGAGCTCCGTACCGGAGCGGTCTGTCCGGTTTGGGATCGATACCGGACCAGTATGAACCGGTATAGCCATCAAACCGGACGGGTCTCGCCGGTATGAGAGTGATACCGGACCGGTATGAAACCGATATGTTCCGGTAAAATCCGGTTTGCCGCGATACCGGATTTTTCAATAGGGAAGACCCAAACATGAAGACACCGCTTCCATGCCCCGCCGTTCGGTGCATCCAGAGACATCGGCCGTCAGCTCCTGGCACCCTACGGCACGGATGCTTCGTGGACCGGGACTCATTCTCTCATATTTCTCATCGTGGCGGCCAGCACTGCACCATCTTCTACATATTGTTCGATCCTTCACTCAAGACCATCGCCATTTCGCCGTCTGTTCGTCATCGATCGGGACGATCGCTCGGAGGCCCCGGGTAGTGTGACAAAGACGAAGCTGGCAGTGGCGCGGGACGGAGCGCCAGCGCTAGGCCAGCGGCCATTAAATCATCTCATAGCCATCGTTCACCACGCCTCATTCTTCGGCTGGCCGCCGCGTTACACTATTTACCTGGATCCACCCTATGCCACTGACAGAGCTCTGGACTCTTGTCAGCTAAAAATCAGCTCAACACATGCAGTCTACTTACGAAGATTCACAACGAATACAACTACGCTTTGCCGACAAAACACCAGCATAACCTGCTTAAGGGTCCCGAACGTTTACTCCCATGTCATAGCGGTGAATATTTCTCTCTGCTTTTCAGACTGCACAATTACTACTACAGTCCAAGGTTATTATTACGACGGAAAAAGCTGCTTTCTAGGCCGATTCCCACTTCCCGGCGGCGATCGTAAGTCACATGACAGGAACCGAAGAGTAGTTCCGCAGCCACAACATTCGAAGCTTGTTGTTTTAAATGTATGGATTTTGGCTGATGCGGCCGGTAGCTTCGCGTTAATGCAAAATTCTTGGTAAAGCTAACATTCGGATCTTATACGAAAAGGAGTCATCTTTACTACTTTGATACGGCTTTGCCCAGTCAACCTTAAAACACACATACAGGCTAAAACGCCGACCAAACAGAACTTCTAGTTAACGGAAAAGGAACCAACATTACGAATCTACCAGGAACTTTGAAAAACATCCGTATAGAGAGAAAGAAGGAGCAGAAAAGGCGGGGAGCACATCTGGGAGACGGTACTAATTAGCGGTTCTGCATGGAGGAAGGTACTAGAGGCTATAAAGCCAATGGCGGAAAGGAACCTGTAATCTAAACGAAGGTATTATGAAATAACCCCGGGGCAAATTCATCGTCTATCACGAAGTACTGACCAGTGCCTGCCGGCGTTCACAGCCCACGCTTGCCACGGGCACTGTTCAATATTATCTTCGCCAGTGGGTGGAGAATGCAGTGGTCAGACCATAGAGTAGCGATTTCATGGCAGCATTATATACGCGGCCATACGTAGAGAACTTCCGCTTGTCTTTCGCGGCAACATTTTCCAATGGAAGTTGGATAGAGGGCATGCAGCACAACAAATCACTCAGCTCTGTGTACGGGTCGTTCCTTCGGTATATTAACGCAATAGACTTAAGAGCAGGCGTACGGCGAAGACCATGGGGCCACAATCAAATTCCTGGTCAATACAAAATAGTCGTCTTTTCAGTCCTGGCGGCGCGGGGAAAAGGAGCTTGGAACTATGGAAATATATCCAATCACTCTTTTTGACGCGCCGTTGAAGCGCCGGTATGCGGCTACCGTTGGATCAGCGGGAGCGTGGAATACCCTGCAGTGCCTACGGAGGCGCACGGGGTCGCTATGGTAGTCAGTTCTCACTGCATACAGGGAAGAAACCTTCTAAGAGGATCTCGCAGTCTGAGCCAGTCTGAGCTGCACGAAAAAAGCTTTCCGGAAGCCATGTGATTTCGCAAGGACTACGGACAGTCTTTGTTCGATGGCGCAGCCAATAGTAACGTTGGGTGCCGCGTCGTCGTCATATTCAATGTCGTGAAAATGCGCTGAGACGGCGGCCCACTAGCGAGGGGAGCCATCTGGTCCGGCATCAAAAAAAAAAGTCGTAGGGTCTTAACGTAGCTAAATCGAGTAGACGTGTGAAGGCATGTGCTTAGACTGGTTGGATCTTGGTTTTGCTTTACTGGGTCGTAACCACGTCTGGCGACGTCATTAGACTAAGGTTGAGCTCTGATCGAGGCTCAGCGGATATGATCTCTTCGCGCCGCACGTGAAAGTTGAACACTACGATGTGCGCTGCACAGCGCGAGAGAGTTTTGCAATTTAACACGAGGAGTGATCGGCTGATGCGATAGGATAGTGTTTATTGGGACGTCCTGCAGGGAACCAGCAAGAAAACACTCCCACTGAAGACTTATAGTATCAAATGTTTTTTTTCTTTAGGGTTTGTGTTTCTTTTGCTTTCTTAGGATATCTTTACGGAATTTTGTTGAAATGCCTTTCATGTCCACACTGGGCTGTATGAATGCAGGGTGTTTAGGGCCTAGTCAGGTGACCTCATGTGTCACCTTTGGACCTCTTCACCTAGACAATTCTATTTTGTCTGAATTTCAATAAATTTCAAAAGAAAAGAATAAGTATTAATTTCTGGCTGGCTACTAAACGTTTGATGCTGTGGACGAAAGGAACACTTCAGCTGCTCTGGAAAAATCATTTATAGGAGTAAAGCAGCAAGTTGGGAGAGTTGGTACGGGCTCAGTGTTGAAAGAACGTTACTGCGCTACAGAAGAGATAATAAGTAACCAAAAAAACAAAGGACATGCGCTGCCCTTTAGTAGGTAATATTAATCGCAGATCATGCTATATACACTCCGTGTGTGCTGGTGTGCGGGAGTTCCCTTTCTTCTGATGGTTTATGTTGGTGACACGGGCTGATGTATGAGTTTCCGACCCAAGGAACATTTTGGGGCTCTGCGCTTCGACCAACTTTCGTACGTGGCTGTATATTGCAGGAAGGAAAAACGAAATATAAAGACAAGGCTACTAGCCGTGGTTTTCACAATCCATGAAACTTTTCCGCCAGCATAGGAGAATTGATAAAAAAAAATTAAGAAGAAAAACACGCGTAACGCGTGTAAATTAATGTAACTGTCGTTGACATGCTTTGATTTTGCTTAGAAGATTTTGTTTGCGCGGTTGGTGTGTTTTTGGTGTACATATCTCCTGTTAGTCCAAATAATTAGTTGTGTGCAAACTACTCTTGTCGTTTGCTCATTACGTCGTTAATTCTTCTCTCAGCTGTTGCGCAGCAACATTTTTTTTTTCAAAAACGCTGTAGGTACACAAGGCAGGTGCTTTTCAAATAAGTTTTCAACGGAGCACGATTAAAGCAGTCGAAATTTGTAGTTTCAAAGAGAAGTGATTGTGTGCTTAGATCTTGTTTTTCTTCCCTACATAACACAACATGCAAAGCATACTTGTGATTTTGTATTGCCTAGAAGTAAATGCTTTCATACCGTACCACTGAACGGCAACCATGCCCCGCTCTCTGTTTCTGGTTGCTCTCGGACAATGAACATTGAGTGACCTGGCATCGATAAGCTTTGCCCCACGAAGGCTCGGGGAGGAATAATTGAGAGGAAGGTATAACCATATATCTTTTTTAGAGTATGTAGTAGTAGTAAAAGAACTTTATTCGACCATAATTTACAGGCCGAGCATATCGATCGCCTTGGCGACCAGAAGTCGCTGTTATTCCTCCCCTTCAGCGCCAAGCCAGTCACTGAAGGGGAGGAAGAATAATTAGAGTGAGAGAACATCACTTTATTTCTTCCTTTTTGTATTAGTGGTTTCAGGAAACAAGCAGAACTAAACAGTCAGTGACTGAATGTATTTTGCTTTTCGCAGATTGCCTACTGTGGGTAAAGAGAGATTTCAAGGATTCCGTGCCAGAAAAATGCGTGAACGCTTTTAAAAAGTACTGCGGGCCGCAGAAGTATGTTCTTTATACAAAGAAGCAGTGTTCGTGAGTTCTTTCGCATCTCAGTAATCCTGCCTCACGCAGAGGCCCGCCAGAAGATGTGACACACTTATTTCTAGCATGCGAAATAAACATCTTGAGACGGGACTACGACTTTCATCGCTTTTATTTTTCTGTTTCGCTCAGCTAGTGTGCATTTCTGCACAGATAAAACGCGAAGGCAGGTAACTTTTGGCACCTTCAGTGCATAGAAAATGTTTATACCAGTATACAGAAAGTCATATCGAATTAATGGGACAACAGCACCGTCATCACGAATCACGAGACAAACTGCAGCCACTTGCATTAGAATTTAAAATTGCTTCAAGAAGTAATCTAATGCACTTGACTGAAAAAAAGAACATTCAAAACGCAACTATTTTTGGAGTTCCATTTTTCAGAAAGGACCACATCAAACTGTACGCCCACACATGCAAAGTATTGTAGAGCACTGCAGCATACTGCACTGCTCTACAATACTGCTGCAGAGATTTTCGACGTGTTTTGTTATGAACTTAATGACTTCCAATTGACTTCAGAGCTCCCCTCTAATAATAGGCCATTAGCGAAAAATAGGATGTGCTTAAAATGCATTTCAAACATATTGTATTAATTTCATATTTATTTCGCATTTTTTTGTCCCCGTGATTAAACTGCAATAAGAATGCTTTCTAAGTATACTACGAGTAATATTTTATTGTTCTTTAAAATACGTGAAAAGTACATTTTTGCCCGCTTAGGGTATTTATAATGCATTAAATATATAGATTCAATACATTAAAATATATTCACATCGGCTTAAAAAATGTCTAGTGGTGGGCTTCGCAGAATGCGACGGGTTTATGGTTCAACTTCAGAACAAATTGTACAAGCGCAGTTATCAATAACGATGTACATGCCATTATAAGGTTAGGTGACGGCACGGGAACGGCCGGTGCCTACACAGCATCGTTAAGAGAAGTGTATTTGGACCCTGGGGCATACAAGGGACAGCCGCCCCTCTACAAAACACCACGGCGACCGACGTCGCCCGATGCAACACACATACATACACTCATAAGCAATGTAAGTGCCCGAAACACAAACTGTCCAAAGTAAAAGGGTCAGGAGTGTCCACACGCACGGGGGAAGCACGCGGGAGTAAGACCGCGCACCAATTTGGCGCAAGAACATCAAATCATAACAGAAGTGCGTCAGCAAACAACAAATTCTCCGAGAAGCGCTATACTTGGCTTGCCTTATATATACCTACCAAGAGCGACGCACTATCTTGCCCGGTGAGGCGTTTTTTGCGCTAAGACTAGGGCCCCAAAAATTATCCCAGAAATGCCCTACTGGTCGCGTACGAATCGGGAGGCGATCTGGAAAAGAATGGCTAGTCGAAAGTTGCGTCAGAAATAGGTCAGGAGTCCAACTGTCAACAAACAAATACACGGGGCGTCTAAAGCAGCCGGTCGGCCTTGCCGGTCGTGGTCCTTTTCGCTTGAATATTCGGGCCCGGAAATACCCAAGGCGTCTTTGACGGTATCATGCTATCAAGTTCTCCGCATGTACTGTAAATAAGTGGTGAATACCTTCCTGCTAGAGGTTACCATAAACGAAAGGACTTTAGAACACAAAAGGCTTCGGCAGGTTGGTAATTCATTGCAACACAGTAATCGTAGCGACGGAACAACGCAGGCTTTCTTGTCCTGTCTCGTGTTTGCCCTGCGTTGTTCCCGGGGTATAATTACTGTGTTGAAAAGAAAGCACGACAGGACAGGGAGAGTTTTCACTTTTCCCTGAAACGTAATTTCGAGCTCTAGATTGTTGCACGGTAGCTTGAAGTGTAATGCAAATACGTGTACCCGGACTGCCCAATTGTTAGAATTTAAATATACCTGGACGAATTAATTGCGTATTTACGAAAGTACACTTTAAAAACATTGCCAAAACCAAAATGCGATTTCCCCAAACTCGATTTTGAGCATTAGGTTGTTCAATATCAGATTGAAGTGTATAGCAAATTTGCTAAGGCGGGCTGCCAATTCGCTAGAATTTAAGTATTCTTTGGACGAATGAATTGCATATTTACGGAAGTACACTTCAAATACGTTGACAACACGCAAATGCCATATCGCGAAACGCGATTTCGAGCACTCGACTGTTCACCGGCAGCTAGAAGTGTGCAGCCAATACGTTTAAGAGGCCTGCCGGTTTGTTAGAACTGAAGTATATTTTCGATGAAGTAATTTCATATTTACAAAAGTACACTTTTCATTCAGCGACAAGATGCTAAAATTGCACAGATATACGTTTACAAGGACTGCCCGTTCTGTAGAATTGAAGTATGCTTTGGATGAATGAGTTTCATATTTACGAAAATACATTTTTAATACACTGACAAAATGCTAAAACTGCATACATATTTTTTCATGTATTTGAAAAGTGCTCGAAGTATACTTTTAGTGAGGTATTCGTGGCATATTTTAAGAATATATCTCGAATACCAAGCATGAAATTTAAGGAATGTATTTCTTACGTATTTTTAGTGCATTCATGAATACAAATATGTTTAAAATTCAATCTAAATAGCCCATCATATATTCCAAACGTATTAGTTTTTGCTAAGGGGGCTCAAGTTTTGGACATGCAACTGACAATTCTAACAAGCATGTTTTTTGGGCATACTCGAGCGATCCAGGAAGAGCCTCCTTCCTTAAAAGGCATGCGTTAAGAGACCAAGCGCTACGGTAGCCAGCCAAAGCAAGGAAGCCGCTGAAGAAGCTGCCATTGCTGCAGCAATCGTCCAAAGAAACGCAAACGACGAGATTTTGTTATAGCTAAGGAGTCCAAACAAAATTATAGGAACTACATGCGATGCTCAGTCGACAAATCAGCAACCCGCATACTGAAAAAGGCGCCAAGAAGCACAACCATAGGCAACAACTAAATCGTATGGGTTTCGGGACATGACGGAATCAGGGGCAATGAGGTAGCGGGCGAGTTAGTTCGAGGATAAGTCAACCAAGCAGGCTCTGCTCTCTAGGAAGTTCAGGGTTGGGATTGATGCGAACTGCTGATGGGCTTGCTTGCTTGCCAGAATAGGATTAGTCCTGCAAATTCTGCTGGCAATTGCTCCACTGTGCGACATTTCAATGCTGAAGAACGTCCACAAATCAGGAACACTTCTACACAGCTCTTAACACGATCATATAATAGAGTTAATAGTAAACACTTGCAGTTACCACCTGGAGTCCTAATCGGAGTCATGGAGGAACTCAAAAGAAAGCATGAAGGATCCTTTCCACATGACTGTTTTCCGCACGGGGTACTTAATGTCCTGAAGGGAACTCTGAGGGCTTCCTGCATAGCTGAGTTAAAGATTTAACTGCGCGAAAGGATTAGGACAACAGGAGACATATTCACTACGCTTAGAAGTGCAGACTGACAACTTTATTTTTCAGGAAAACGCAAGCAATATTTAAGCGCACTGTGTGACAAGCCGGTACATACCACAAGATAAACTCTAGATTTTGCAATCCTCGAATTCAACACTAAAACATGAAAAACATAAGTGAAGCTGTCACTGAGCCGACCCTCCCTATCAAGCAAGTGAAATATGCTCTGCAATGCAAACATGATTACTAAAAGTGAAACCAACAAACAGGTAGCACCTCACGACGAGATGAAGAATCGATCTTTCTTAAAATCAACAATTCACAAACCTTTCTACAGAACTTGAAGCTTGCTCAATCGAAAAACCCGTTAAAAACAAACAACAAAGTACAAGGTCAAAACCAAGAAGAACTCACCATCTCTTCGACCCTTAAGAGAAGGCGGCGTCAAAACAATGAAAACAGTTAAGAACACTACTTCATGATCTACAACCACAGCGAGCATTTGTGCATCATGTCGGAAGGTTTCGTCGAGGACACAGTGAAAAAAACTCAATAAAATATAAGTCTTAAGACCACATTGAAATAACATTGAAACGCCCAAGGACCTCCAAAGTGAACTAAAGCTGCTAGAAAACTTTGACAACCATAAGGCATTTTATTTATTTATTTATTTATTTACATATACTGCAGCCCCGATGGGGCTATTGCAGGAGTGGGGGAAAAAAAAAGCTAGAGAGGAAGAAGAGAGCCTCAAATAAAACCGATCCAAACCGGAAAAATCTTACTCAAAGCTTCTTCCTAGGCTCCAAGCCTGTCAAGCTTCACAAAGACTGACAAAAGACTTTCCAACAGGGCTGTATAAACGAAACCATTCAAAAAAGAGAATTCTTCCGAGGTCAGGGATATAGACGTCTTGCTGACGCATTTGTCTGATGTGCCTATGTAAAACTGATCTTTCCCATTTATCTTTTGCCCTTGCCGGAAACCTTGGTCCTTTCAAAGCATGGTGCACAGTCTTCGTTCTCGCATTTTTTGCAGTGATCAGCCTTGAATCCACCTGTTTTGTTGTTCACGTTCCGCCTGTGCTCTTGCGTTCTTTCGTTAAAACATCTTCCAGTTTGTCTAATGTATAAATTACCGCAACTGCACGGAATGCTGTAAGCCACACCTGATACACAATCGGTATACTTGTTTTTGTGGCTGATGACGCACTGGCCCTTCTTTTTCCTTTCTCGCATCTTTGCACACACCTTTGACAGTTTGCATGTGGCTGAAAACACTACACTGACGTCAAACGTCTTATAAATTTTTTTCACATTATGTGACAGTCTGTGGATGTAGGGCATTACGTGGACCATTTCTTCTTTCCTGCAGGTTCTTTTTTTTGGTTGCCTTTCTTTACACACACAAAAGGGAGGTTCTGCGATAGTACCGGTGCTAAGCGGCATTTTCCTGTCTTGCTTCGACAGACGCCGGTAGGAGCGGCTTGAAGACGTAGGCGTAATACATATGTGCAGATATGTAGAGGACTATCTGGTATTCTTGAATGCACCTAAAGGCGATAACTTTAGCAATATCACTCCCCATGTCTTGGCGGCCTTTGCTTGTGTTTCTTGTGGCCTCAAGTTCACATGTGAGAGCGCCTTCAATTTCTTGACCTCTCCTTGCATCTCAAAGAAAACAAGATATACTGGTGCTTCAAGCCTAGAACGGAAACAGCGCTGCTCTCTTACCGCAGCGCCCATTCAAAGTTAGTAAAGACAGGAATCATTTCCACGTGCATTTCATCAGCCTTGAAAAAATGATGTGAGCACAGAGCTAATGATAGGTTTCAATGGCAGCTCCAAAGATTGACATAATCAATAGTTCGACGAAAATACGTTTAGTCAGGCATTGAGTTAAAGGAAAAAGAATACGGTCACTGACCAAGTCAAGAAGTTTTAGACGTTTCGGAACCTCGTACGGGTTCCTTGATCACAGAGCGGGACAAGAAGCGCCGTGACTTTTATACGCAACACGTGGTGTAACGAGCGTGCCTAGATTGGTGGCATATTTCCTTGCTTCCGGTTCATGGTAGCTGGTGTCGATTGAATGATTAGGGATTCCAGCAGCCGCCGACATGACACGTTCCTTTCCTTCGCGACGACAGTGGCGTGGTCCCAGTCAATCGCGTGACCGTGTTCTTGCACATGCGGTGCAATGGCGTCAGTCGCGTGATTATTTCTTCTTACGTCACGTTTGTGTTCATTGAGCCGTCTTCTGAACTTTCCCGTCTCACCAATGTACACCTGGGGGCAGTCAGCACATGGTATCTGGTATATGACGCCTGGAAACTCTTCAATGTGCAGTCTATCTTTCAGGTTCACGAGCTGGTTGCGGAGCTTGCTTGTGGGGATGTGGGCAATGCGCAGGTCGTATTTTGAAAATACGCTGCGCAGTGCCTCGCTGATTTCCTGCTCGTAAGGAATGGCTGCATGTGCCTGGAACGTCTTGTCGGACTTTGTTTCCGGCTTCAATATCAGCTTCTCAGTTTTGCAGATAAAGTGACTAGGATAGCCATTGCGAGTCAGCTCACGGTGGACCGTCCTTAGTTCGTTTTTTAATGAATCGCCATCTGAGCAGATGCCTACGGCGCGTGTTATTAACGATGATACCACTGACGTTTTGTGGCCGGCCGGATGACAAGACATAAAATTGAGGCAGCGACCTGTGTGCGTAGGCTCCCTATAAACCGTGAAGGTGAGGGCTCCCCCATCCCTGCGGTGAAGTTGCAGGGTGCACTGTATATGCGCATTCTGGGCATTTAGGTCGTCCAGGAAGCGTGATACGTCTTGCTTGTTCAAAATACAGAAGCAGTCGTCCACGTAGCGGTAGAAGAGTTCGGTGCAGGATTGAAGGTGGTTAGTACCTTTGTTTCTAAGGCTTCCATTACTAAATTGGTCGTTGTAACTGATATCGACGCTCCGATTGCCGTGCCCACTGTCTGCTGGTAGAAACTGCCGCCATAAGAAAAGTACGTGTTTCCAAGGCAAAATCTCTGAACCTCGCAAAGTTCGGGGACGTCGAAGGGTGTACGGCCAGGGAGACCAGTGTCAGCTTGCAGGGCTGTCTCGCACGTATCTACTGCCAAGTCCACTGGTACGCTAGTGAAAAGTGACGTGACGTCGAACGAAACCAATATGTAATCTTCACTCAGCGAGATTCCATGCAGCTTGGAAACAAACGTGGACAAATTCCAACGTGCGTTGGGGTTTTACCGGCTAGAAGACTCAACACCTGGTGAAGATAGCCTGAGAGCCGAAAAAGCGGTGACCTGGTGAAGTCGACAATAGGTCGAAGTGGTACGCCAGGCTTGTGGACTTTGGGCAGGCCGTAAATTGCAGGAGCTGAGCCATTCGTGCAGAGCAGCCGGTAATAAAGGCGCGTTTGGTGTGGAGGGACCAAGTGAACGGTTTGGCGAGCAGTTTTTGCAGCTTGGTTTGCAGTCTGCTTGTTGGGTGATAGGCTAGAGGAGTATATGTCTGATGGTGCTCGAGAAGGACCAACATCTTGTTGTTGTACTCGCTCCTGTCAAGCAAGACTGTAGCGTTGCCTTTGTCGGAAAGAAGGATGGCGATGCTAATGTTCCTCCGCAAGCTGTGAATGGCTTGCTTCTCTGCTACCGACGTTTGCATTCTTGCACTGTGCTTCCGCAAACCGGAGAGCACTCCAATATCACGGGTGCGTGCCTCTTCTCGAACGGCAGAGGGGAGTTGACTTACCGCTCGTTCCACCGCGCACACCCCCTCGCTTGTCCTCGGTGATGTTTCCGTGTTGAAATTTAAACCGCGGGATGGCACCTCAGCCTCCTTTTCCGTCGGCGCATACGAGTATAGGTTGATGACGTTTTGTGCGCCTTGGGACACGTCAGGTCGGGGTGCCTGCCGTTTCCTCTCTTGCGGCGTTCCGAGACGACGCTCTCTCATAGTAACGGCGAAGTTCGCGTACAACTGCACCTCTGGAAAGCCTTCCGGCATCAGATGCTCCAGTTGCCGACGAGCCAAGAACATTTGTGTTTCCTAGGTCCTTAGCTTCTGACGACACTCCAGTACACGCGCTTGCAGCAGCTTCCGCTTGGCCTGTCGAATAATCTGGTGGCCCCATGACATGGTAGCCGGTCTTCCTAGCCGCAGACTCCTTGGTGTTAAGACTTCCCGTTTGCACGTGCGGTTGAAGTCCAGGTGCGTCTTGAACGCAGCTACCTTTGAGGTCCCCGACACGAATCGACGTATCTTCGTAACGACATCTTGTCCATATATACTCTGGTAGTCAACATAATAGTTCGACGAAAATACGTGTGGTCAGGCATTGAAATAAAGAAAAAAGAATACGGTCACTGATCAAGTCAAGAAATTTTAGAAGTTTCGGAACTTCGTACGGCTTCCTTGATCACTGTGCGGGACAGGAAGCGCCGCGACTTATATACGCAACACGTGGCGTGACGAGCGTGCCTAGATTGGCGGCATATGTCTTTGTATCCGGTTCATGGTAGCTGGTGTGGATTGAATGAAAGATTGCGCTCAGCTGGGTACCCACTTGATCTCATTGCGAGCGTGTGTGAAAGTATGTTACAAAAACTAAAGAAAGGCAGCCAGAAGAAAAAACCTGCAGGAGAGAAGAAAATGGTCCACGTAATGCCGTACGTCCACAGACTGTCACATAATGTGAAGAAAATTGCCACGAAGTTTGACGTCAATGTATTGTTTTCAGCCCCACGCAAACTGTCAAAGGTGTGTGCAAAGATGCAAGAAAGGAAAAAAAAAAGATCCAATGCGTCATGAACACTAAGTATTGCCCGCACGACCACTGCTGATGTGGAGGCAGCCTTAAAGGTGCACTGAAGAGGAATCTGAACTCTTCGTTTTGCCGTGGGAACTCAATCTACACGTTCCGAGCATTCTTAGAAACTTCGATTTATTGCCCTGTGTGGCTGATTTCCTTAATTAAATCGAATTAACGTCCGGCTCCCGCCTTTTTTTTAATTCTCCCCCGTATGGTGGGCGGAGTCGACCAACGCGTGGAGTGCATTTCACCCAGTCCCGTGGCGGCTTGCTGCTCTGCCATCGGCGGAGTAATACGTAGTAGTCCGTAGTTGCAAACAGTTCGCGCGTAGTTTTATTTCTGTAGCCTTATTTTGCGGCTATATTATCTGCGAATGAAACTATTTATCCACAGGAACCTAAAAAACAAAATAAAGCGAAATCAAAGCCCCCACGGAGCTGGCTGAAAGGCACACCACGCGTTGGTCGACTCCACCCACCGTACGGGGAGAATTCAAAAAAGAAAGGCGGAAGCCGGACGTCAATTTGATTTAATTAGGGAAATCCGCCACACAGGGCAATAAGTCGAAGTTTCTAAGAATGCTCGGAAGGTGTAGATCGAGTTCTCGCGGCAAAAAGACGAGTTCAGATTCCTCTTCAGTGAACCTTTAACTAAGTCCGTTGTTGCTGCGGTGGAGAAGGCTTTTGCTGGTGTACTTGACCGCATGATCAGTACGTTCAGCGATGCCTTGTCCCAGGTCATTTCCGCGCAGGCTGCTTCATCGGCTTTAGGTAACCTCATCTCGTCTACCCGTCCTCCCTCCTCTGCCACTGCTGATATTCAGCCCACCAGCTATTCTGCCTCCACGTCCTGTGGTGCCCTTAGCGAAAAGGAGGATGTGCTTAAAACGCTTTTCAAACATATTGTATTAATTTCATATCTATTTCGCATTTTTTGTCCCTATGCTTAAACTGCAATACGAATGCTTTCTAAGTATGCTACGAATAATATATTCAACGTTGTTTAAAATACGTTAGAAGTACATTTTTGCCCGCTCAGCATATTTATAATGCATGAAAATACACTAAAAATACCCATTAAATTCTTTAAATTAAATTAGAAACACACTAAATACGCATTTAATACGCTAAAAATATATTCACTTTGGCTTAGAAAAGGTCCACTTCACAGAATGATACGGGTTTATGCTTCAAATTCAGAACAAATTGTATAAGCGCAATTATCATCAATCACAATGTACATCAGATTATAAGGTCACGTGACGGCATGAGAACGGCAAAGATACCTACACAGCAAAGCATGGCAGCAGGGCCGCAGCAAACAACAAATGCTCCGACAAGCGCCCCCAGTAGCACAAGGTGGCGGGCCCCTGTGGGTCCGACATGGGCAATGAACCTGGTGGCTGCCCGCAATAAACCCACATGGGTCCCACGTTGGTGCATTGCTGGCACAAAACGCTGGGGCTGCCCACTTCGTGCCTGAATGGGACCCTCGTCGGCTAGGCATGGGCTTAAACAGACTGGGCAGCCCCCCTAGGTCCCACCGCAGATACACGCGGGCTACGATGTGGGCTCTATTATGGTGAAGCGCGGGCAACCCCAAAAGGGGCTGCCCGTACACCGCCGTGAGGGAGCCGCAGTGTTTTTGTGTGGGCAAAGAGCTAGCATTCCCGCCTTCAGCCAACATGGGTCCCGCGTAGGAAATACAGGGGCTAAACTGTGGGCTTCACAGTGGCCAAGCGTTTCAGACATGCAGTTTGGGCTGTCTTAGCAACACCGGCGAAGGTCCCGCGTGGGCTGGGCATGGGCACATTTGCCATTCCGACGTCTTCACCGCCTGTATTCTAAATCGGGTGTGAAAGGGGTAAGCATGGGCTGCGTGCAGTTCGTGTGCATAAAAGATGGGGCTACATGACGGTGAAGTGCGGGCACACCCTACACGGGCTGCCCGTGCAGTGCCCTAACGAAGCCAATTGGGCGGTGTGTAGGCTAACACCACTATTCCCGCCTGTAGCCTAAATTGGCCCTGCATAGAAAATATATCGGCTGGGCATGGGCACAATTGCGATTTCAGCATCTTCCCCGCCTGTATCGTACATATCTGGTAGAAAAGGCCTAAGCGTGAGCTGCGCAGTAGCAAAACATACAGTGTGTGCGGGCAAATGGCTAGTATATATCCGCCAGCAGCCTTCGTAAATCCTGCGCAGATTACTCTGGGCTTCACAGTGCAGAAACATCATGCGCCATTAGCGAGTTGCCGGGCAAAACCTATCGACAGTCCCACGTACACTAGTTGTACACGAGAAGAGTTGGCATTCTCGCATTTAGTCTGCCTGCATATCCTACATCAGAGGTAAAAGGGTTAAGCGTGACCAAATAGCAAGACCTTGCACGTTTCACTCTGACGAAGAGCTGCTCTTTGAACGTCGTAATAACAAAAGAACCCGCTTCTGAGATTTGTTGGTGCTTCTTTTGCGTTTATCGCATTGTATTTTTTTCTGGTGTGCTACGGTCGCCGCGGAGAAAGCTGCCAGGATAAGGTTTCTTGCTTGTTTCAATGCACTTCAATTACACCAGCACTGCAAGTGCTTTCGTCGTCTCCATGCAACATGTGGCGCATAAAATTCATTACTGGTTGGTGAACATAGCGAGCCTCCGGTGACTGCGCCAGAAGCTGCAAAAGGTTTGTTACTGTCGCGTTCATTGCAGCAGCTTTCTTAATGCCCGCTAGCAGCAGTCTGTAGCGACGCATCGATCAAGACACAAATTTCTTGGTTTTTGTGCAGGCATTCTTTGCGCGTCTTCTTCGTCAAGTGATCGCACATTGATAACGCAACTTGGCCAAGCGCCGTCGCGAGCGGCTCCACCCTTCACCCTATCAGGAAGAGAGATTAATCACAAATCGCCCAGAATATTTCTATCGACGAACAAGAAAAGGTTAACTCAACGGAGCCGGCAGCTTTGGATGTTCCCTAAAGGGCGACAATTCGGGCTAGCGAAAAGATACAGTGCTAGAGAGAACAAAATAAAAACAAACTCCTTGAGAAACGTCACACGAGTAACCTGTCTTTGCGCAAACTTTTTTTCTGAAGTTTTTTTCTTTCCTCTCACCACCGCCTTCCCTACCTTTCCTGGGTCCGCTCTCAAAAAAAAAAAAAAAAACAAACTGCTCGACCGTGGTTTTTCTGTCTGCCTTTGTTCCTTCCCCGAGGACTCCTCTGTGTCTGTCCTGTCCCTCCCAGCCCCCTCCCCCGAAATGGCGCGGAGGCACTCACTCTACAGCCCGCTATCGAACATTTTAAGCCGCCCTCCCGACCACACTCCCCGCTCCGATTCTATGCAGTGGAGAGGGGGCTCACTGTCCCCCGCCTTTCCTGCGTTTGTTTGGAACAGGTTTTTCTTCTCTCCTGCGGTTGGGTTGAGTGTCAAGGGATGAAGGTAGCTGCGAAAACACTCTGGCACTCGCTACTCCTCGTTGAATTTGTGTTATACAGTTTTATGTGCCTTTCCTCGTGTTGCTTGATCAATCCACGATCGAAGATGACATCGTCTTCCATGAGTACCTCCAGTGCAAGTATGGTGGAACCCTGTCGTCGTTGTCTCAGTATTGAATAACTTCGCTCCGGAAGACGTGAGTGGTGAACAGTAACATTTACTGGCATTTGAGCGGTGGAGGCCAGAGCGGTGAAGGCGGATTTTATGACGGCGATGTCGTGCTGCTAGGACGTAAGTACGCATTTGAAATCACTCTGTTGTCTGAGTACTGCAGCCGTCACGGTTATATGTTCGGCGTCAATAGAAACTTTCTAGTTGTTCAGTGTCTTTTTTGAACCAGCGAGTTGTAGATTCCACAGCGTAGAGAGACAAAATACCGAAAAATTTTCTCTCAGTTACATACCGAAATTTCTTGCCCTTCATGGTAACAAGACTAAAATTAGTTTTGTGGTGTGTATTCTTTCTTTACACAGGCATATAGTGCATGCGTGCGAGCGCAATCAGCGACAAGCGTCCTGAGGGGCAGCGGCTCAAGGCCCTGAACAAACATCACGCATCGCATCGATGCTGCGGAATGTGCCGTAAATAAAGGAGGATGACCAAGCAAGCATTCGAATCGTCCGAGCAACCTGTTTACACACCAGCACTGTTACGACACACATTTGCAACACAATATTGATTCAAATACGAAAGGCGTGAGGTGCATTCACGATACTGAGCATTGCCAATGCTCAGGGCCAGGCGTCATGAGACCCCTGGCTTCTGCGTGCCTTCTCTTTCGTCCTGTCTTCTTTTGCACGCATTATCTTTTTTTAAGTAATGTGACGTACAACTTCCGCTGCGTGAGATTGTCGGTAGCTCCTTTTCCTCTTTTTTTCCTTTTATTTCTTAGCGATTACCAATCCACAATCACTTTACCGATAACGATCGTCGATTACAATCCCAATTATCGATTACCTATCATCAATTCTTATCAAGCTTATAGAGCATGGGATACTACGCCACTTCTACACATACATCATCAATCCCTATCTAGCTTAAAGAGCACGGCATACTACGCCACTTCTACACATACACACCATTTGTTCCCGTACGCTGAAGCACCATAACACCCTCCAATTTCTGACGCGTAATTAGCATATTAATATTTGTCTGGCTTCCCGGTGGCTCAATGGTTACGGCGCTCGGCTGCTGACCCGAAAGACGCGGGTTCGATCCCGGCCGCGGCGGCCGAATTTCGATGAATGCGAAATTCTAGAAACCCTTGTACTATGCGATGTCTTTGCACGTTGAAGAACCCCAGGTGGTCGAAATTTCCGAAGCCCTTCACTACATCGTCTCTAATAGCCTGAGTCGCTTTGGGACGTTAAGCCCCCATACACCACACCAATATTTGTTTTTTTTTTATTTTCATTACTGTCAGACCAGAACACATCCCAAACATAGGTTACTAAGCCATACACCCGAGCACGCGTTCAATGGGTGTCCCTCAAACACGCCTGAAGCAATTACCCTTCGTGGCCTACGGGAATAAAGAACAACCGAGCAAAAAACCTTCGTGGCAAACGTGTTACTTGCCCACCTGGCGCAGTGGGGCTATTTTCTTTTTTTATTTACAAGAATTTGTTGTTTTTTTCCGACGGGCGGAGCAGGAATTTCTCCTGAACGAGCTCCTTACGCTGTCGCTTAATACCTGCGACTGTCCAATAGACCTTTCCCGGAATGCATCAGAGCTCGTGTTTGTGGTTCGATGGGCAAAAGATAGCGCGCACCGAGGTGGCTCTAACAAGAAGAAATTGGGCGGGGGAGCGATCGTCCCAAGGAAAACCGGTTGAGAAGCAAAAGTGGACTGTTTTGCGTGTGGAAGAAGTCCAGATTGGGCTAATTAGTGTATATTCATAATGGTGGTTCAGCAGCGCGAATGCACCAAGACCAAGAAAGAGAGAGAACACACACACCAGCGTTGAAATCAGCGCTGGTATTGTGTCCTGTCTCTTTCTTGGTCTGTGTGTGTTTGCCTGTGGGCCGAACTTGGGCTAGCCCACGTGGACCGGACTTGGGCCAGCCTATGTGGGCGGGACTTGGGCTAGCCCACGTGGGCCGGACTTGGGCTAGCCCATGTGGGCCGAGCATGGGTTAGCCCATGTGGGCCGGACTTGGGCTAACCCGTGTGGGTCCCCGCTGCACTGCCGCCTAAGCCCCCCTGGAGGTCCCCTCTGAGAAGCCCATTACTGCCCCTATGGATCCCACAAAGGACCAAGGAAAGCCCCCTTTGTCGTTTTTATGCATGCAGACCATAGGGGTCCCCTGCTGGTCCTATGTAGCAAGCCCACTGGGCTGCCCCTGTGAGTCCCGCGCGATGCCGAGTTGCAAATTTTATTTATTTATGTACATACTGCAGACCATGGTTAGGTCCAAGCAGGAAGGGCAGGTGCACAAAAAGCAAAATTATAGCAAAACAAAAATACAACAATACAGCAAAGATAATGTAGTAAAACATATCTAACATCGGGCCCCCATGGGCTGCCCGTGTGAGGCCCACGAGGGCCCGCAATTCCGAGCCCCGTTAGTGCTACTGGGGTTGTTGTTGCTCCTTTGCTTAGGTCTGCCTAAATCAGTAGCTAATGCTGTGTTGTACTTGGTGGCGCGGGTATGTTGTTGTGACTGAGAGAAGGATGAAAAGGAAATTGCACGGGCCTGCTACTGGCTCTAGCCAAGCCACCACCGCTGCCAACGTGCAGATAGAGGAGAGGTAAGAGATCAGAGGAAAGAGAAAAAGGCAAGAAAAGACGCGCGTCGCAGCAACAACTGCGTCCGCCGGAGCGGACGCTGCTGAAAACACCAGATAAGCGGCCGAAGCCGCGCTCGCCGAAGCGAGATCAGATACTCCACTCCTCCCGCGCGGGTACCATACTTGCCTTGTCTTATATATACCCACCGAGAACGACGCACTATCTTGCCCGGTGAGGCGTTTATTTGCGCAAAGACTGTGGGCCAAACATTTATCCGAGAAGTGCCCTTTTGGTCGCGTTTGAATCGGAAGCCGATCTAGAACAGAAGTGCTAGTCGAAACTTGCGCAAAAATAGGTCAGGAGTCGAACTGTCAACGAACAGATACACGGGCGTATATGGGGGCCGGTCGGCCTTGCCGGTCGTGGTCCTTTTCGCTGGCATATTCGGGCCCGGAAATACCCAAGGTGTCAATAAGTGGTGATTACCTTCCTGCTAGAAGTTACCATAAACGAAAGGACTTCAGAACAGAAAAGGCTTGGGCAGGTTGGTAATTCAGTGCAACACAGTAATCATAGCGCGGGAACAACGCAGGCGTAGTCGTCCGGTCTCGTCTTTGTCCTGCGTTGTTCTCCTGCTGTGATTGCTGTGTTGCAACGAAAGGAGGACATTAAACGGAGAATTTTTACTGTTCCTTGAAACGTCATTTCGAGCTCTAGATCCCGACCGCTCAATTGAGGCGCACTTCCATTGAGGGGCCGTGTCTAGATTGCTTTACGGTAGCTTGAAGTGTAATGCAAATATGTTTACGCGGACTGCCCATTTGTTCGAATCGAAGTATACTTGGAGGGATTAATTGCGTATTTACCAAAGTGCGCTTTAAAAACGTTGCGAAACACAAAATGCGATAGCCTTAAACTCGATTTCGAGCATTAGGCTGTTCAAAGGCAGCTCGAAGTGTGCTGCAAATATGCTAAGGCGGACAGCCAGTTTGCTAGAATTTAATATTCTTTGGACAAATTAATTGCATATTTACTCAAGTGCACTTCAAATACGTTGACAACGCGCAAATGCCTTTTCCCGAAACGCGATTTCGAGCACTCTACTGTTCACCGCCAGCTAGAAGAGTGCTGCAAATACGTTTAAAACGACTGCCCGTTTCTTAGAATTGAAGTCTACTTTGGATGAATTAATTTCATATTTACGAAAGTACACTTTTAATACATTGAAAAGATGCTAAAACTGGATACATATACTTTTACAAGGACCGCCCGTTTTTTAGAATTGAAGTATACTTTGGATGAATTCATTTCATATTTGCGAAAATACACTTTTAATACACTGACAAGATGCTAAAACTGCATATATGTTTTGGACGTACTTGAAAAGTGCTTGAAGTATGCTTTAAGTGAGGTATTTTTGACATATTTTAAGAATATATTTCGAATACCAAGCACGAAATTTCAGGAACGTATTTCCTACATATTTTTAGTGCAATCATGAATACAAAACATTTTTAAAAAACAAATTAATAGCCCATCCTGTATTCCAAACGTATTAGTTTTTGCTAAGGGTGTAAATTCCACAAAATTTGAAAACAGCGAAAATTATTTCATTGCTGAAAGATCAGGGGAAGGGTTTTGATCTCGACAATAATCGGCAGATTGCTCTCACATCAAATTTGGTTAAGCTTGTAGAGCGGGTAGTCTTCAGCCGCCTCACGAGTCATATTCTGAGTCTTCAAGGATTTAGCGGGGCTCAGATTGGTTTCCGCCGGGGTTGTTCGATTTGGACCGCTTATATAGACTTGGAGAGCCGTATTAAGGTTTCTATGAGGCAAAATGAGGTATCAGCTTTGGCTACTTTAGATATTGCAAAGGCTTACAACCGCGTTGAACACAGAATTTTGCTTCATAAACTGGCTAATGTAAAACCTCCTTTATACCTCTTTGCGTGGATACGAGAGTTCTTAAGGAATAGATCATTCTTTTGTTCTAAGAGTAGGGTAACTTCTACAACATACGCCCATTCTATAGGTGTGTCACAAGGCTCCGTTCTTTCACCGTTATTGTTTAAGATACTAATATGCGATATCCCTATTCACCCAGCCGTCAAAGTTTATGTGTATGCAGATGATATTGCTTTTTTCGCTTCTGCCAAAGACATTCATATCTTGTACCAATTACTGCAAGAGTATTTAAATGCTCTGGAAGTTTGGCTAGACAGCCTAAAGTTAACTTTAAATGTCAATAAGTGTGCCGTCCTTGTTTTCCCACAGGCAACCCCTCTTTACATCTCTCTGTCGTATCACTCAATCCTGATCCCGCAAGTTCATTCATCAAAATACTTGGTTATAATATATGACCCGCAATTAGACTGGCGGCCACACATCAGGAGCATTGCGCTTAAGGGTGAGCGTGCCGTTGGCCGGTTGGTGAGGATCAGCAACAAAAAATTCGGTATGCGACGAGACACTCTACTACTTCTCTATAAGACCTATGTACGGCCGATACTTGAATTCGGCTCCGTTCTCTTTTCTCGGTGCCCAAAGTACAAGCGTGAACCCCTGTTTGTTATGGACCGACGCGCTCTGCTCCTTTGCTTAGGTCTGCCTAAATCAGTAGCTAATGCTGTGTTGTACTTGGTGGCGCGGGTACCTGATCTCAATTCCCGGTTTGAGCTTATCACTGTGCGGATATTTTTAAGGTCTTTGGAGCCTGTTGCTGGATTGGCTAACGCTATATATACAACGAACCCAATTCTCTTCTTTGGTACTACCGGGCCTCGGTATAAGCTCCCTCAGGTAGTGCTCACTTATTCCCTGCAGTCAAATATTTCTGTATCAATGTGATCTTTAGTACTAGTCAACCACAGGCGGGCTGATACGGCAGTCTTCTTTGACAACACCCTCCCAAGGAATGGTAAGAACCTGCTCGCGAATATGTTAAATGAGATTACAGAGGAGTACCTAGACAATTTTCCTAACCATATTGCCTTTTATACAGATGCCTCCCAGAAAAATGAAAAGGCAGCTATTGGCATTTACTCAAGGGCTCTTGATTGGAGCTACTCATTTCGGGCCCGTGACTATACACCTCTTTTTGTAGCTGAGTTTCTGGCCATTGAGTTGGCCTTAATAAGAATTCCCTGCAGTATCACTCGGGTTATTATACTCTCAAACAACCTTTCTGTTTTGACGGCGCTCGAAAACTCGAGGGATACTCCTATGAGCCGTTCCCTTCAGTTTTTCATTCCTCCACATGTTACAGAAGTGCGCTTTCACTGGGTCCCTGAGCACTGTGGCATTGGTTCTAATGAGAGGGCTGATTTTTTAGCAAAGCCTGCTCTTGATGGACCTATTCTCCCTTTCGTACCAAATACTGTTTACTTGACTCTAGCACGCTTTGAGCGATTCCAGCGTCTCCACTTCTTGAGCCGTGAGCCTCTCCTTGCTGCAGCGGATTTTCAACACCTGGCATTTCCTTGGAGTGTGCGGATGTGCAGTTCGAGGCAATGTGAGGTGTCCATGAACCTTTTGCGCTGCAGGATACCGCGGATAAATCTTTATTTATGCCGATTGGGGTTTTCGATATCCAACCTTTGTGAGTCTTGTGGCGAAATTGAGTCCATAGAACATTTTTTTCCTCTCCTGCCGGCGGCTCGCTGCTCTCCGTAGAATTTACTTGCAGTGAGTGAGTGAAAAACTTTATTAAGTTCTAGATTTGCTTTTCTTCTGCGGCTGTCAGATGGCTTCGTCCATCTACTTGTACAAAGGTCGGCTGCTCTTAGTCCAGGGCTCCGCTCGAAGCTACTGCTGGTTGTGCTCGCCGAATGAGACCTTCTTGGAGATCCCCCTCGCCCGGCTCGGGCTTCCTCTATCTATTCCGATCCTCCTATCCTTCGGGGCAGGCGCCAAGGGATATTCCCTGAAACCAGTGTGCGATTATATTCACGATCATATAATTTCATCTGGTAGATTCCTCTGCTAGAATGTGAATTGAAAACTTTTCCTTCTCCGTATTTTTTTTTGTACAACTTCTAGATCTGCGTGCCAGAATTTAAAAATACTCCATTCCCTGTACATGAGTGCGTTTGTATCCGCTATGCACCCTGGCCAATCCCCCGCCGTGGGTATGTGCCATTAAGCCTGAGGACATACATCATCATCAACCACTAAAACCAGTATACTCATTGTGAATCAGGTGTGATTTACAGCATTCAGCTGAGTTGCGGTAAGTTATACATCGGACAAACTGGAAGATGTTTTAACGAAAGAGCGCAAGAGCACAGGCGGAACGTGAACAACAAAACAGGTGGATTCGTGGCTGATCACTGTAACAAATGCGAGAATGAAGACTGTGCAGCATGCTTTGAAAGGAAAAGGTTTTTGGCAAGGGCAAAAGGTAAATGGGAAAGATTAGTTACAGAAGCCTTTTATATAAGTAAACCAACAAGACTTACACAGCAGACGGCCACTGTTTTGGATGTTTGCATAACAAACTTGACACCGCAAGAAATTATTAGCGGAATATTTTCGTGTGATCTTAGCGATCATCTGCCAGTCTTTCTGCTTTTTTCAACTGCAAAGCGCCATGACAAGGACGACAATAAAAGAGCAGGTCGGCGAGCCATAAACCTTGAAACGCAAAAAGAATTTTTCCACTTGGTCGGTCTGATTGACTGGAGTCAGGTATACAATGAGAAAGATGCTGACAGCGCTTACGAGAAATTCTTTTCTTTACTACGCGCTTCACACAATGCCGCATTTCCTGTATTACAGCCATCTGGTCGTAATAGAAGAAAACACAAGAAACCTTGGGTTAATTCTGAGCTTTATCACCGTATCAAAGTAAACAACAAGTTATATCATGATTTTATTCGTACACGAGTTCCAAATACATTTGCAGAGTTCAAGAAGTGCCGAAACGCTTTAACGGCCGATTTAAGAAAAGCAAAACAGTGCTACTACCAGAATCTTTTTGAGAGCATATATAATAATCAACGACGAGTATGGGAGGTTGTAAACTCGCTCACTTCAAGAAAAAAAACAATGGATAGCATTACGCAGCTCATAGTCGATGGTGAAGCACTCAGTGGTGAACGACTAGCTGATGCAATGAACACACATTTTGTGGATGCTGGCTCCTACAGTATCACGAATGCAGCTGCCTGCGACGACCGCATGCCAGTGGACACAATACTGAGTCACTCTCTTTTCTTGAGGCCTACTGATCCAAGTGAAGTTTCAAGTATAATCGGCAAGCTTAAAAATAATATATCTCCAGGGGTGGATGAACTTCGTCCAAATGAAATAAAATTAATATCGCCCTTCATATGTGAAGTTCTCAGCTACATAATTAACCTCACTCTGACAACAGGCGTATTTCCTAAACAATTAAAGATCGCCAAAGTCACTGCAATATTCAAAGGAGGTGATACAAATTCTTTATCAAACTACCGACCTATTTCAGTCCTTCCTGCAATATCTAAAATATTTGAAAGCGTCATTCATGAGAGACTAGTTTCATTTTTTGAAAAGCATCAGGTAATAACTCAATGTCAGTATGGCTTTCGCAAGCAGCGATCGACTGAACATGCTCTCGTACACATCAAAGACAGGATAATTGAAAACATGGAATGTAGAAAATATACACTAGGTTTGTTTTTAGACATTCAGAAAGCTTTTGATTCCATACAGTTCGACTTATTACTCAACAAATTATCAAGGTACGGTGTCCGAGGTATTGCACTAGATCTTCTAAATAGCTATTTGAATGATCGTTATCAGCTGGTGAAAATTAATGATGCAGTATCAACACTTGCGAAGCTAAAACAAGGAGTACCACAGGGATCAATATTGGGCCCGTTACTATTTCTAATCTATATTAATGACATTGTCGAAATAGATAGTTCTGCTCAAGCTATAATGTATGCAGATGATACCAATGTCTTTCACATAACCTAATGACATTAGAATTTTCTGTAAATGACTACCTTGTACAACTTTCAAACTGGTTAAGAAGGAATAAGTTAGGATTAAATGCCTCAAAAACAACATATGTCATATTTCGTCCCGCCAACAAACCTCTTTACCACAACCTTAACGTGAAATTTGAGAACACCTTGATAAGACAAGTTGAAGCACAAAAATTTCTCGGTGTTTGGTTTCAGGAAGACTTGAGCTGGTCTGTACGCGTAAGAAACCTAAGTGTAGAACTTGCCCGCACAGTTGGATGTCTTTACAGAGTATCTGCGCTCATACCTCTCTGGCTGAAAAAGAATATTAATTACTCACTTTTTTATTCCAAACTAACCTACGGCTTAATGGTTTGGGGCACTACTACACAATACAATTATACTAAGCTAATTACTTTACAGAAGAAAATCCTACGCTGCTTCGAATCTTATCGTGGCATTCCACAGGACTTAAGAACCGCTCCTCTATTTAAAAAACACAACATCCTAAAGGCAGACCAGTTGTATTATTTCAAAGCACTGCAAGTAATACATCAGGAGAAACTGTATGAAATTATTGCCTCCGAAAACGCTGAATACCTTTTGAGGCACCGAAAACACCGTACACCAAAAATCCGAACAAATTATGGAAGACAGACAATGGCGTATCAAATACCTACCATCTTAAACAAATTTGAAGGCAAGCTAAACTTTGAATGCAAATTAAAAGCATTTAAATGCCAACTTAGGGAGCTATTGTTATGTTGTCAAATTAAATATAGTCATAATTGAACAGTGTTTTTCATGTTTTACTGTCGTCTCATAAAAGAAACACAAAACTCTGTATAACTCAAAATGACTTTCAGTTGCTTGTGTCTTGCTTTTGTGTCTTTTCAAACAGTATTATGAAGTTTTCACTGAAAATTTAAAAAGTGCATTATGTATTTATGTATTATTTTGTACAGCAGTTATTTGTGCTAATTTGTTCAAGTTATTTGTGTAACGTCCGATTATGTGTGATTTGTTGTTTGTGTGTGCACCTGTATATGCAATACGTTTATGTACAGGTGTCAAATGTTGCGTTTTTTTATCTTTTGTGACTGCCGCTGGGAGGCACGATTTATTATTTTGGTTCTAAGATGCTTGTTGTATCTGTACCGCTGTGATCTGTGTAGGGTAAGAGGCCTCGTCAGGCACCATTAGCCTTTAGCTTCTGTCCCTGCATCAGACTGTGTTTCGTCTGATGCTGAAATAAAGTCTGAAAATCTGAAAATCTGAAATAGGCACACCAGACGAATGCGTCAAAAAGACGTCTATATCCCTGACCTCAGAATAATTCCCGCTTTTGAATGGTTTCGTGTAGGTTGCCCTGTTGGCAAGTCTTTTGTCACTCTTTGTGAGGTTTAACAGACTTGGAACCCAGGAAGAACCTTGGAGTAAGATTTTTCCGGTTTGGATCGGTTTTCTTTGAGGCTCTTTTCCTCCTGTCTAGAAAAATGCCTTATGGTTTTCAAAGTTTTCTGGTGGATTTAGTTCAGTTTGGAGGTCCTTGGGTGTTTCAATGTGGATTCAATGTGGTTGTGAGACTTATATTTTCTTGAGTTTTTTTTTCACTGTGTTCCCGACGAAACCTTCTGGCATGATGAACAAATGCTCACTGTGGTTGTAGATCAGGACGTAGTGTTCTTAACTGTTCTCATTGTTTTGACGCTGCCTTCTCATAAGGGTCGCAGAGATGGTGAGTTCTTCTTGGTTTTGACCTGGTACATTGTTGTTTGTTTTTCCCGTTTTTTTTTCGATTGAGCAAGCTTCAAGTGCTCTAGAATGTTTTGTGAATTGTTGATTTTTAGAAAGATCGATTCTTCATCTCGTCGTGAGGTGTTATCTGTTTGTTTGTTTCACTTTTAGTAATCATGTATGCATTGCAGAGCATATTTCACTTGTTTGATAGGGAGGGTCGGCTCAGTGACACCTTCACTTATGTTTTTCATGTTTTAGTGTTGAATTCGAAGGTGTCAAAATATAGAGTTTATCCTGTGCTATGTACCGGCATGTCACAGAGAGCGCTTAAATATGGCTTGCGTTTTCCTGAAAAATAAAGTTGTTAGTCTGCGCTTCTGAGTGCCGTGCATGCGTCTCCTGTTGTCCTAATCCTTTCGCGCAGTTAAATCTTTAATTCAGAAATTAACCAACTAGCCCGGCAAATCCTATTGCTCTTGCATTCTTGACGGAAGCGAGCAACACATACATTTCCGCATTGTACACTGGACCGCATATATGATAATGTTCTATACCGGCGCACGCACCACATGTGGAACAGAGCGCAGATGTTGCCAGACCTGTCTTATTTATGTACGCAGCGTACGAGCAGAGCCCGCTTAACTGCGAATGTAGTAATGCAGCCTGGGATGTTTTTAGCTCCTTCGTCACACATGGCTTGTTGAGTGAACTTTACAGGGCGAGAACCGTTCCTCTGAAGAGGTCCTTGGCTTCTTGGGTGACTTTTCTTGATGCATTACCTCACAGCGTTTTATGTGCGAGACTGTCTGCCACCTCGTTGCCTGACACGTATGTGTGATGGCACGCATTGGAATCGTATAGAAAAGCCTCAGCGGTGCAGATTATGCACCATGCGTAGAGAGCTAAGGGACAAGGCATCAGTAGGGAAACCACGCTCTAGCCTTTGAAAGGTAGATTTTGTTTTCGTCACGATAAAAACAGGTTGAGCCGGACAAGACCCTACTTTCTGTAAAGCCGCCTCGATTTCAACGCTTTCTACTGTTGCAGAGGGCATGTCTTCAGTAGAGCATAGAAACCAGGCAGTAGTCAAAGAAAGATTATGAAGAGCAGCTACACTTGCTTGCACGGTCTCATCCACAGAACCATCAGTGAAAATTACGAGTGAACGCGTTGCCGCTAAAGGAGGACAAAACTTAGAGCGCAAGTTGAGAGTAGACACCATACAGTCGAGGCTCTCAAATGACAAGGGTGGTTTCAACCGATTGCTTTGTCTTGAGGATAGAGCACAAGTTCTTGCTAAGTAGTTCTTGCTAAGTGTGCAGGCACCTGGAGTGGATGTGAAAGAACTGAAAGAACAGGATGATTGTTTTTAGTCCAGTGCTGAGCATATGAATTCTTTGGTCGAAGAACTGAGACCCGAAAATAACGTATTGGTTGAAGAAAACAAGGTGCTGAAAGCTGTGAATTACTTTTTGTTTTTAAAACTAGGAGAGCTTGAACAATACCCCCGTTTGAACAATGTAGAGGTCAAAGCTGTCCCTTACCCCCAAGGGGAAGACTGTGTCTCCATCCTCGAAGTGATAGGAGAAAAAATCGGCAGTCCGATTTGTCCTACATATCTCGAAATCGTCCACCGCGTACGCACCCAAACAAACGTCCAGAAAAACATAATCGCCCGCTTCTACTCTAGAGTTCAGAAAGCTGATTTTGGCGGCAAGGCTCGTAAAGTCAGACCACGCCTTAGCGATATAGGAATATCATGCACCGGTTCTGCTTCATCTCTTTTTGTTAATGACCTCCAGACACCAGCTAATATGAGCCTGCTTTCCAAAGCCCTAAAGAAAAAGAAAAAGACTGGTGGTTCGTATGTTCAAATAACTGGCAGGTCAAAGCCAGAAAGATATTTACCAGCAATGTTCTACGCAATCGCAGCGAATCTGTCTTGGCTAAAATGGAGTAGGGCTCTCCTTCCACTTCGCTGACTTTCTTATCAATAAAAGAGCCATGGATTCTCTTTTGGACACAATCAACTTAAAGTCCTTTTTGAATGACCGTCGTTCCGCTAGACATTTCAATGCTAGAAGCATCCGCAAGCACTTTGATGACTTAGATAGCTACCTTTCAGCACTTTCTAGCAAATTTTCATTAACTGCTTTCAGCGGAACTTGGTTATCTCCTGACGACAGTAATCTGTTTTGTTTTTCTAACCACATACCGGAATACTGCCATAGACAAACAAGTAGCCACGGTGCAGCCATGTATGTTTCTCCAGAACTAACTCACAAACGAAGGCAAGATCTCACCTTTGCTGTACCTAACAGTGAATCTGTTTGGATTGAATTAGATTACCGCTTTCTTGGCATTGAAAAGAGAAACTTCATATTTGGCTGCATTTACTGCTCACCATCTACATCAGTAGCTGATTTCTGCGCAGCCCTTGATCATACCTTGGATGCCATCTCACTACAAAACAACAATGCCATTATTATCGGCGACATCAATATTAACTTACTGGATAAAACATCAACAATGTATGTCAGCTACACTAGCACTTTCCAGAGTTCTGGTTTTGAACACCTCATTGAAATTCTTTCTCGTGTCGCCCATGACAGAGGACGCTCACTAATTGATCGTGCTCTCTTCAATTTGCTATCTTCACCACTAGCTCGTGTTCTTGACAGCGACATTACTGATCACCGGCCTATACTTATCCGCTTCGATAACAATACGAAACCCAGCTCAGCCTCTCGCACAAGGATGGTTCTGCAAAAAGATGACTTTATTAATGCCATTAAACATACCGATTGGTCTGTAATTTAATCACTTACCAATCCAGAGGTAGCCTTTTCAAACTTTTTGCCCCTAGTGTCAAACTACATAGGCACCTACTCGCAAGAGATGAAATGTAAAAAGGCTGTAGCCTTTCCACATAATCCTTGGCTATCAGAGAAACTGTTATCTGCCCTGCGAAAGCGTGAGAACTTATACTTTCAACAAGAAATTACACACGAGGTACAAAAAACTTAGCAACAACATTACGGCTCAATTAAAAGCGGCTAAACGGGCGCACTTTGAGCAGAGTTTTTAAGCGGGTAACAATGCAAAGAAAATATGAGAAGTAGTTAATACATTTCTGAATAGAACTGTACGAAATCGCCAAGTATCCACGATTTTACACAACGCCGTCGACTACGATCAACCACTTGAAATAGCTGAAGTCTTTAACAGTTTCTTCTTCGCTAACGAGCCACCACCGCCATCTCACCATGTCAGAACGGCTAGCCGCATTTCATCTCCAACGTCACCCGACGAAATTCTAACTGCCATAAATAATCAGAAAAGAACAAGTCCCGGTACTGGCTATATTCATCCCAACCACATCAAAATGGTCGCACCTCTAATCTGAGATGTATTTTCTTTTCTTGTTAATCTATTTTTTAAGACGGGAATTTTTCCAGACGAACTGAAGAAAGGCAAAATAATTGCCGTCTACAAAGAGGGTGACCGCTTACTACCATCGAACTACCGACCCAAATGCATACTACCGTTTTTCAGCAAAATTATCGAAAAATTAATTGAAAAATGTTAAACTAAGTACCTCAATAAGTTTAACATCCTCTCCCCTCATCAGTACGGATTCCAAGAAGGTTTTTCGACAGATCTTGCCCTCATTACACTTACTGACCAACTAAAGAATGCAATAGATGAAGGGCTTCACGCTGCATCAGTTTTTATTAATTTAACAAAAGCTTTTGACACATTAATCCACAACATTCGTTTTGCTAAACTTGAATCAATAGGTATATGTGGACCACCGCTCATCCTTCTAAATAGCTACTTGCGAGATAGAAGTCAAACAGTTTGCATCTCGAGCATTTTTCCTAAGCCTAAATTACTAATATATGTGTACCTCAAGGATACATTCTAGGTCCACTTTTGTTTCTTATATATATTTATGACTTACCTAATTATCTGTCATACTCAAAATGCATTTTATATGCTGACGGTACTACTATATTTAGCTCCGATAACGACATCTCTCGTCTTATTTTTAAACAAAACATTGACCTACAAAATATCATTCGGTGGTGTAATGATAATATGCTTCATATTAACACCTCTAAAACAAAATTCATTGTATTCAGCTCCCACCAAAGAAAGTTAGCCTTTATTCCGTCTATTAATATCGCTAACCAAACTATATTTCCCTCTAACATTGCTATGTTCCCTGGTGTACACCTCGATAACCATATGAAGTATCATGCCCATATTACTTATGTTAAGAAAAAATGGCACCCGGGATACGAATTCTCATCAAAGCACGACCCTACTTTAGCTTTAACGCATTGATCGCATTATATCACTGTTTTATACAAAATCACATCACTTACGGCTTAACATGCTGGGGTAATTCTTACAGCTCTCACCTTGCGTCAACTCAGGTAATCTAGAATAAAGCTACAAGAATTATTACATCCAGCACGTTCATTACTAATCTCAGAGCTTTACTATATATGAACAATATCATAACTGTTTCAGAGCTAATCCAATTTCATTTAGGTGTATTGTTCTTCACAATCATTAACAACCAATTACTAACAGTTGAGTTTTTATCTTCCACACTCATGAATTCCAACACTATCCGGTTTACTTCTAACAACAATTTTCTCCTACCAAAAGTTCGTACTAAGACAAGGAAACTGTTCAGTATTCATCGATTTTACTATAGAACAGCTTACCTCTGAATGTTAAAAACTCACGTTCAGTATTTAGTTTAAACGGAGCTTAAACAATTCCTGATAGCTGACAGTTGACCATTAGTTTCTTTTGTTTTTTCTTTTTATTTTCTTCCTTTTTTCTTTTTTTTAGTTTGTGTTTCTTAGTTTCCGTTTTTTTGTCTGCAAATGTTGTATAGTGTCCTGAATCGGTATCATCTTTCATTCTTAAATTGGTGCGCTTAGTTTACTTAACTCAATGTTATTATGAACAGGAGGTCCCCTTTCAGTCATTCGACTATGGGACCTCCTTCTGCATATTACTGTACATTGTTCAAATGATTGACTAATAAAAACTTCTGATACTGATTCTAAAGGTAGAGAGTTTCATCCCTTAAACATACAAAACATTCTTACGCCCGCCCCCGGGCACCTCTACTGCCCGGCTTCAGGGACTAGATCTCTACAACAGGGCGACGGGAGTTACAGAAGCCCACATAGTGGGCAAATACGAGTATGAGCGCCTCTCGCGCATGGCGACGGGCCGCCACATCGTCAACCATGTTGGTATCCGCGACAAATCGCTCTTTCCCCCACTGCCTCTTTTCCCCTTCAGTTCACCAATGCGTAGACATTAGCCCCCTTCCCCGTAACCGGCATCATGTCTTCCATGCCGATCGACGGCAGAAACGGGTGCAGACTTTACAGGAGCGATATGACAAAAATGGGGAGGTGGCTCATGTAGGTGCCGGCGAGTAATGCAACTAAAGCGCCTTTGCAGTCGCAGTTATGGACCATATCGGCCAGCCCACTTTGTCTGCCTCCGCCATGACTGCCTCCTGCGATATTGCCGATGAGGCAGCCATCATGCTTGCGATCAGCTCCTCTAAACCAACCCCTAAAATTATTATCAGGGACCCCAATGCCGCAATAAATATTTTTTTTAAAGGGCGGCCTTCTCCCAAGAACCTCCACCTCCTGCAGGCTGACCCCCCCCCCCCCCCCCCCCCCCCCACACACACACACACCATCCAGAATATCTGGGCCTCCGCTCACTCTTCCGGGAACTCTTAAGGAACGAGGTGACCCACACACACGGCCGAGGCATTATTTCCAGGCGGGACCGAGCCTTTATGCACGCCAGGGAGAGAGGTCAGCGAGGGACTGGCTGACCGCTTTCCAGGAAATCACCCTAAATTACCGACTCGACCGACACCTTCACTCACCGGCCGACAGGTGGCTATCCGGCAAGCACAAAATCTGCTGGCGCCAGATTGAAATGCACGCCTTCCCAAATCCCGTTCTTCTCTCCCATATCTACTCCGCCCTCTACCCTCCGAACTGCAGATTCTGGTCTGGGCACGCTATCCCATTCCACATCATGTGGGCCCACCCTATCACCCCTTTCCGCTTAATCACTACCGAGGAGTATTGGGAAGCCACGCTTCACACCTTCGAGCCAGCTCGGCTCGTCCGATGGACTGAGTGGGTCACATAGACGCTAAGCTCTTGGCCCTCCGTCGCGGTTGGCCTGCTCCATTATTAGGGGTTCCAATCTTCCCACTCAGTTAATAACGTTTATTGTGTGCCTGTCAGTCTCCTCTAGGGCTCTTTTTCCGTCTACCTTTTCTCTGCCACCAAGCGCCATTCCCTCATAGCACGGTTTAGAAGTAGTAGTAGTATTAGTAAACATTTATTATGCACAGTTGTAAAGGTTCAAGGGTCCTGACAGGTGGATGGAGTGCATAGTTCAGGACAGGCAGCCGTCGCTGCCGCCCGCGCCTGGCGAACCAGTTGAAGAACCGCGCCTGACGAACTTGTTCCATATGTTTCGAGTTGAGGGGGCTTGTGCACGATGCACCAACATGTTACATGGTAGGCTGTGGGCTGACTGGCGCACCATGCGCAAGTGGGGCGGTAACGCTCTGGGAATATGATGTATTATTGTAGACTGGGAAAGATGCTGGTCTGGAGTTGCCTCCAGTCCCTAGCTTCCTGCATCGCCAGTGGTTTGTGAGGTGGCGGTAGGAATGGGCGCATGAGGCGTTGGTGGTAGAGCCTATTGTTGTAGACTGCGGACATGGGCTCTATTAGCGAATGGTCGGCGGTGATCGGGTTAAGGCCCATTGCGCGCGGTTAAGGCGTTCGCCGAGGTGTGAGTGAGTCAGAGTTACAGCGTCCTTCCTTTCCTCAAAACCAATTTATAAGCAGTGTTTCGTTTTTTTCCTCTTCCTCGGAAGGAGATGACAACAGCCTCATGGCAGCGAAAAACCGCCATGCGGGGGGTTTGTGAGGGGAATATACCTATTTTATTCAACTGTTGTTATGTACGTCCTCTCATATCTAGACTGCACAAAGCCAATGAAGTAAGAAACCAATAACTGCAACCAGTAACAGCAAACGTAGCAGGGGACGGCAGAAAGTTAGGTGGGCGGATGAGATTAAGAAGTCTGCGAGGATACAGTGGCGGTAACTGACAAAGGACAGGGTTAGTTGGAGAGACATGGGAGAGGCCTTTGCCCTGCAGTGGGTGTAGTCAAGCTGATGATGATAATGATGATGATGATGAACTGCAACTTAGTCGGGAAATCCTTGACCCCCTCGAATGCCCCCATAATGACCTGGTAGTACTCGCCTTGGATCTTAAAGGGGCATTTGACAATGTAAGACACGAGATCCTACTCACTAACCTAAGCCAGATCGACTGTGGCCTCAACACATTCCGATACATAAGCCAATTTTTAATGGATCGTCAATTCTACATCCGAATAAAAAATACAGAGCATGGTCCGTACCTACTCGGCACGCGCGGAAACCCCCAAAAAGGGCGGTACTTTCACCACTGCTTTTCAATCTGGCTATGATGCACCTACCGGCACAACTGGATGGTGTTGCCGGCGTGCAGCTCCCCCTGTACGCCGATGACATCACCCTGTGGGCCCCGCAAGGTAGCACAGGGGACATTGAAACCAGCCTGAAAACAGCGGCGACGACAGTAGACCGCTACGCCCACCGCAGCGATCTTCAATGCTCTCGTCAAAAATCGCAATTTGTGCACCTCCGCCCCTCACAAAAGTGCACAACTAAAATCTCTCTTTCTTTTGAGAGTGGTCCTATACGCGAAAGTGACGAGATACGGGTACTATAACTCTACATCAACAAACACAGACGGCCAGACACTACATTGGCCAAACTCCGTAAGGTGGGCGGCCAGGTGGGCCGCATGATCCGCCGAGTTTCCAACAAACGCTGGGGGTTACGAAGTAAGGATGCCTTGCGGCTGGCAAACGCCTTTGTAACCAGTCGGATTCTCTATTCGACTCCTTATCTCCACCTACGGAAACAAGAGGAGGATGCGCTTGAGGTCATCCTTCGCAAAATTATTAAGCGGGCCCTTGACCTCCCCATCACTACTTCAAACAGCCGGCTTATGGCTCTTGGGGTGGTGAATACTTTCCGGGAGCTCAGGGAGGCGCACCTTACAAACCATTACACGCGCCTGTCGCTAACGGAGTCTTGTCGCCGCCTTCTTGCTGGACTCCACATCCGACACACCCCTCCAATGGAAGACAGGTTTCGCATCCCAGAACTGTGGAGACGTGCCCTCCACGTGCGGCCTCTTCCAGCAAACATGTCACACGAAGACCATAATGGTCGGCGCTTGGCACGAGCGGAAGCGCTAGCCCGACATAGTAGCAACAAAACAGGTCTATACTACGCGGACGCCCCCGGTGCTCACCACTGGGGATGGTACACGGTCGCGGTGGTTTCCCAACAGCAACACAGTTAACGGCCTCACCTCCGATCCAGCAATGTAACACAAGCAGAAGAGGTCGCGATTGCTCTCGCGGCCTCACATTCGGATTCAAAATACATAATCACAGACTCGCGAGGGGCCTGTCGGAACGTCGAACAAGGCTGCACTCTCTTCCTAGCCTATCGAATCTACCAAAATTGCATCCGGGAAACGGACCCCGCACACCGTTACCTTATATGGGCCCCTGCTCATCAGGGTTTGGCAGGAAACGAGGCAGCAGACACAGCCGCCCGCGCGCACTCTCACCGGGCTGTTTTCTCCTCCCCATCCGATCAGGAACCCGATTTTAATCTGGTCTATACATTCAAAGAAATTACAACATATAATCAAAATTGTCATCGCCTTTACCCTAGCCCATGTGAAGGCCTGAAGAAGGCGGATGAGCGGCTCCTTCTCCGCCTTCTCACCAATACATTGCTGTGCCCGGCAGCGCTAAAACATTTTGACCCCTCCTTTAGCGGCAGCTGCCCACACTGTAGTGCAGTGTGTTCTGACACCTATCACATGGTGTGGGCCTGCCCCTCCAACCCCGCTATTCCCCCCATCCACAAAACAACCCGGGAGGACTGGCAGGCGACCCTGCTCGGCTGCCACGACTTGCAGGCCCAACAAGCCTTAGTCGGGCGCGACCGTGCGGCGGCCACCGCCACTGGGGTCCCATACTAGGGACCTGCACCTAGTGTTTGTAAGGATCGGTCTCTTACGGGCTGATCCAAACATACCTCCTGTTCATTCTCAATAAATGTTTTCACCACCACCGCCACCACCACGCCGGCGTATCTAAAACTTGAGGAGAGCCATATATTGCCCAGGGGTGCAATCAGAGCTGGTATGGAAGGTTGGACCTCCATTTGACCCTTTATGGCCCATTCCATCGGCTTACAAAGGATGGGGCAAAACGTGTTTGTGCATCGCTATGCGGGTCCGATACCAGACCACCAACTTCGAACTGCAATCTGCGCCAACTCTTATTCTAATGGCCTGCCTGCGGCTCTCGGGAGAGGAGGAGGTGCTGCCTCGCGTCGTCGACCATGTCTTCCAGGCGTTCATATGTCCTACCGTTGATGCTTCGTGGTTGAAAACTTTGTCCTGGGAAAAGTGCAGCTCTGTCCCTTAGGCTAAACAATGCCCGTGTAAAATCTGCCAACCCAATAATTATTCTTCGTGTCGCCGAAATTGTTTCAACCAACTTCTAATCTCAGTGCTGTGACGGAGTGTTTGTGCGAGAAGCATTGACTTCAATTACGGTCGACCTTCTCCGCGGCATCGGCTTCTCCATGATGAACTGAGGTATGTTTGTTTTGAATCCAAAGAGTGTTAGAGCAATTTTCAAGATTTTGCTGGAGAAATGGATTGCGCTGTCGGCTACCAGCAATCCCTGACTTTATGCAAAGTTAATGTTCCCAGCAGAAACATTCACGCCCCCTTCGTAGCGTACTCGTTTAACCTCCTTCCCCCCCCCCCCCCCACCCAGAAAAAAAAAAGAAAATTCGGTGAGGAAAGCCCGTTCACATGCATTTTGCTTGCGGAACAGCATTTTGCCGGACGATGTTCGAGAATTGTTCTGAGAGTTTATTCCCTCTATAAGACATGGGATTCGCATATGCAAAATCCAGAAGTTGGAATGGTGTCGCTTGGCCCGGCTGTACAGGACACTACTGGCTGTGCAACTAGGTGTCGCCTTGGATCCGTCTACGACCCAAAGAGACTTCCGTGAGTTTTCGACGCTCGTCGATCGAGCAATTCGGCGATGAATTGTTTCAGTTCATCGCCGGCTTCCCGTGAAGCATGCAGAGTCCAGAGGCTCCATCCATCTTCTCTAGCAAGTGTGCCTGCCTCAAGACGTGCTGCAGGTGCGATCCCGGGGACCTAAGCTCGCCATTGAGAAGAGGAAGGCTGCACCCGACCTGCTGCCCCTTCGAAAAATTTCCAGGCGTGCCGTGGGGGAGGCCTTTCCTTGCTCTGTGTCCGAGAGTGTGGACGTTTTAAAACACGTCCTGGCTCCTACATAGAAGGTATCGTTGAATCTGGTTTTATCTTTCTTAAATGTCACTCGCTCTGTGTTTTCCCCGCCGACAAGGAGGAAGGAGGGGGGGGGGGGTGCTTTGCTGTTATGTCCCATAGATCATTCAATGAAAAAAAGGTCTAGAAGCAGTCTTAAAATGCTTTAATCCTCGAAAAGAAGTCTCTGTAACAAGAGCAAAATCAGAAGTAAAAAAGCTGTGCAAAAGGTTACAGGTAGGTAATGTTGTCAAGTGCATTGAAACGAGTAATCGGAATTGTATAGAAGTCTTTTTAGTGTAAAAAAACTCAAAGTAGACGCCTTCAGGGAAATTGCCTCGGAAAACGGCACATGGCAAAAGTAAGTTGCCCTATTTCTTGAGGAAAAGCTCAGCCTTTCACATATTGATGATCCATAGCAGGTGAAGGATTCCGACGCCGTTTTAGATTATATGAAGTCGTCAACCTATAAGTGCCTCACTGCCTTTTCCGGAGATATCAAGGATTTGCTGTACTCATTGCTGCAATCTGAATTGCTTTGCTGTGTTGGAGACTCAATTGATAGGTTTGGTAACGTTGGTTTCCATAACGCGTCCGGTACGTCAGGCAGTGGCTTTTTGGTACTTCGTAGTCTTTACCTTAGATCTCCTTTCATAGAGTTGGATGGGCGGCCATATCTGCAAAAGGAAGGAATATATAGAGTATCTTGCATTGCCCCCCTTCTTAATGATTTGTTTTTAGCACAACTTGACAACGGCCTTAGCTGCCGACTCGCCGATTTTAATGTAACGAAAGTTTTTAGATCCGTAGATGACTTCATACTATTTATAGTCTGCAGTTCAGACTCATTTGAATGATTAGCTAATAACACACTAACTTTCGTACCCACGGGCTTAGGGTCGCTAGAAATAACTCACGAGATGTCTGCCTTCGGATTATAGCATCAGATTCATTGATCCTAGACGTTTATTTCATGACGAACAGGTGTACTGGCAGTACAAACCTCGTGCCAATAAGTCACTGCTCCCGTACGATCGGCTCATTCCAAAATTGTTAAGAAGGGCATCTCAAAATTATGCCTTTCTAATGCCTTGCAAAAGTCCTGCCCAGAACTTCAGGCCGCCAGCTTCGATGAAGAAATTTTCCGGCTGTCTGCTTCTGGGTATCTTACTCGTGTACTTGTCAGCATCGCGGAAGGCATTGCTTCCGCGATGCTGACAAGTATCGCCGAAGTGTTCAACACAGCAAGACGCTTTCTAGGGTTCTGGTGGGAAGCCCAAGACTGCGGTGATTCCGTACATACACGGCTTGTCCCATCGACTAAAAAAGATTGGGCAAAAGTTGAGTGTCCGGGTGTTTTTTCTGCTCTGGATAAGCTTTAAAAACTGTCCAAAATGACTAAGCCAGGCGACTCTCACAAGCTTGGGTGCAAGATGCAGCACAGGGACAAGGTCGACAAATTTGCGGAATCGGTCATGTATAACCAACCGTTTTCATGTGGCAAGACATATGTAGGACAAAGAGGGAGGTGTGTTAAAGACCACCTCTATGAATATGGTAGAAATGAAAGGAACAATTGGGGAGCATTCTTGGACGCGCACTGCAGAAAGCGTGAGCCAATAGACGACCCCAGTGAAGCACCCAGTTCCGACCAGAGCGCCGAGAACCCTGTGCGAAATCCAGCTGCGTGCCTTTATACGAACAATTCGCCATTGTCACCAGAAGTGCCTGCCAACTAATGCGTGAAATCTTCGAAGCAGAGATAATAGATAGTTTAGGGGAAAACTGCGTGCCCTCGCCGTCCACTGCTTCACCCGAAAGGAATTGCAATACTTCCGTCGTCATTGAATGGTTGCGGACTGCACGCGTGTGATTACCGGCCATGATTAGCCTTTATATGCTGCTTCGCGGTTCACAATCAACTGTTGATAGTTAGCGCTCGTTTGTTTCTCGTCTCTTTGACCATCCTCGTCTGGCTGTGCGCTTCAACTTTATTTCATGCCGCACCAACACGCCCAAATAATGATTTTGCTGCAGTGGGGCGCCCGTCAGGAGGGTGACATCATCAGACTGGTCCGCGGCGGTTTATGCCAGGCCCTGTCACATGCTGGCTTGTTGCCAGCCCTGTTAGAGCAGTGACGTAAACTGCCGTTGCGCCAATACGCACAGCCCCTGTATTGCGCAGACAACCGTTTCCAAGAACTTTCGTTGCAAGTGCTATTGCACAACAGCATGTTCGGAGGAAAGCAGGATTCTCTAGAGCGTTCCAGGGCGGTTGCTTGATGAAAATATGCAGTTTTAAACAGGCAGTGAGCTAGCAGGCACTATTTCCTCCCAACCGCTGGCGAATAGCACACGAGCGAAGTACCCGGAACATACCATCCGTGGTAAGGGTTGACTATTTTTCTTCTCGGCTGCAGCTTCGGTGCTCTAGAATCACCTGCTCACTTCTGCGGAGTTGCATTAAGAAGTGAGTTTCAGAGTGAGTTCAAAGGTTTGCAGCAGCCTTTGTATTGAATTCTTTATGGTAATCATACTAACATCGCAATCGAAACTGCAGTGAAGTGGCACTTTTTCATCCTTGAAAATAGATGCTGCATTAGAAGCCCTTAGCAGCTCTCCTATGGGCTGCAGTTATCGTTTGACCTCCGTATGAGCTGCAGACTTGTAAATACTTATATCCTTACTTATAACATCTGAGGCATGTCACATGCTGGGATGTACTCCCTTTTACATTCTCATGGTCTGTGGTCCATGTGATGCAACATCTCCTCAAGGATGATTTTTCTCGCTTCTACAGGATATCGACAAGTAATCTCAGGTGAAGAAATGTCTGGTTAAGAAATGCCAGAGCATGAAGGCATCCAACCCCACAGACAGAGTAGAACTGGCTGAGCTAACGCAGTCAATCATTATGCGCAAGGTAGCACGCACAAAGAACTTTAATGCGGAGAGTTCAGTATGCTCTAAATAATGGGGGTAGCCTAAAAGCAGTGAACAGGAAACTAGGCATAAGTAAAACCATATGTATTCCTGAAGACACAAAGAGGCTACAGAAACCTATTCAGTAGAAAATGTTATCGGGATGTTAATAAGAAAGGTGTTAGCGCACAGCACTCACACATCCAGCCAGTAAAGAGATGGGAAGTAAGGAAAGCTTTAGAAGGAATGAAAAGTAGCCAAGCAGCTGGTGACGATCAGGTAACAGCAGATCTGCTGAGATGATGCTGGTGGTGATAGTGATGATACTGAATTTTTTGGCGTTAGTGAATCTGCGACCAAAGAGCACCATTGCTCAAGGTTTTTTCGTTTCCTCAAGTGGGGTTGAAGACCCCTTTCCCAAGCATTTCACCCCAATTAAGCCGAGCCCCAGGCCAGGGGAAGCATGTACCCATTGCATCACCTGTGAGTACCCGGCGGCACTGCGTATCGAAACCCACACCTTCCACATGCGAGAGGGACAACGTGTAGATTGCACTAGGAAATGTAACTACCCTCTGTAACAAATGCCTTTTGACTTCGAGCGTTAGAGAAGCTTGAAAAAACGGTAATATTGTCTTAATCGATAAAAAATTGTGACAAGAATTTGAAAGATTAGACCGAAAGGAATACTGTCACCTATAAAGAATTTACTCTGGTGATCACTTATATAGCATAGGACAACCTAGACTACAATCAAGCAAATGATCAGGCATGACTTTGTGAAGGGTACTCGACGATAGACCATTTTCACAATATCATTCAGGTGATAGAGAAATGCGCAGAGTATAACCAACCCCTATATATGTAGCCTTTATAGACTGAGATAAAGCATTTGAATAAGGTATTGAAAAATCAGGGTGTTCAAGAGCCTTATGTAAAATATAGTCGGATACCTACATAGTGTGCAAATCTGCCATAGGCCTGTATATATTCAGCAATAAAAGTCCAATGAGAAGGGGTGCGAGGCAGAAAGGCACGACGTCGCCAATGCTCTCCACCGCCTGTTTACAGGCGGTATTCATAGGCCTGGATTTGGAACAGTAGGAGATGAGAGTTAATCAAGAGTACTTCAGTAATATCCGATTCCCTGATAACATTACCATGATAAGTCACTTAGGCGATTAAATACATAACATAAAGTGTCCAACAAGAATCTAAAAATTAAAATGCAGAAAACCAAGGTAATGTTCAACAGCCTTCGAAGGGAACAACAATTTACAATTCGTGGCGAGATGCTGGAAGGAATAAGCTAATGCGCCTACTTAGGATGAAGTTACCGCAGATGTAGATCGCAACTGAAGGAATAAGAATCGATTGGAGCGCTTTTGGCACGTTCTCTCAGATCACGAATGGCAGTTTGGCAATATTCCTCAAGATCTTACCGGTACTCCGCTATTGTACAGAAACGTACACGCCAGTGAAAAGGCATTGACATCGTTGGGCTAGAAACGCCGTCAGCGTTCATTTCGTTCGTTGGCGTTGACATTTTACACTCCGATCGTTTTAAGGAATGCAAGTGCGCATAGCTGGCTCCCTGGGTCAGCGGACGCCTGAATCGCGCTTATAGGTACGTGGGGTGATGAGGGATGTGGGCTGCATGCTTTAGCGCTGACAACGACAAACGAACTATCGCGATAAACCATTAACTTCCACCTGCCAAGGAGGCAGGGTGAATGGGGTCTTTTATGTATACATATAAAGGCAAACAGGAATTTCTTACCACTTATGCGGGGGAACATTACATTCCTCTTGGTCGTAACGGCTCCCACGATGTGACAACCTCGCAAAATACTTGTATAGACCTCGTCATTGCGATCCAGGCATTGGTCCAGCAAGTCGAGCACATATCGATATATTTCTCCGACAAGAAGGGTTCCTTCATGACAATCAACAACTGTTTTAGGAGTGTTTCTTGAAGAACAAAAATGTGTGAAAAATAGCAAGTTGTCTGTAATTGTATATATATGTGTGGTTCGATTTATTTGCTTCAATCTATCGAAGAGCTGAAACAGCTGATGAGTTGCGCTCAAATTTCGTATTAAGAAGTAACGTAATCGTGGGAAATTGTTTTACAACAGGCGTCGTTTCTTCGGCGCACGTGCTCTTTCGGCACGCGTCTCTTTCAATCCTTCCGTTCACGCCTCTTTCAACTGTCCTCTGTCTACACGTGGCAGCAGCGACTGCGGCTCAGCTCGAGCTAATAGTCGGGCCCATCCAATCTCTTTTTCATTCCAGTTTCAGTCAGAACAACAACAGCTCCTGGCACACCTGTCTGACGGAGCCAGAACGTTGACTAGTGAGAGGCTCTGTTCTGTCTGTGGCTTCCCTAGATGGTTTTCGACGACGAGGACAGGCTTTCGCGTTCCACTCTAAAGGCGGTGCTTCAGCGGTTCCCAAGCCAATTTTTTAAAGAGAAACCTACGCTTGGTAAAGCCAGTTTCGCGGTGGGCCCAAATTTCACCTTCAAAGGACCTTGAGCTTTCCAAGCAAAGGAAGGGTGCATAACTGCCCCCCCCCCCCCCCCCCCCTGAAACAGCGGACACCTTAGTCGCTCTCTAAACTAAGAAGACGATGAAGAGCGGCAGCTTTAAATGAAAGGCGCGTAACTGGCCCTCTGTTGCAGTAAACACTTTATTTGCGCTTTAGTTACGAAACCGATTAAGAGAGCTAGCTTTCAGAACAAAGGTGCATAACTGGCCCCTGGTACAGTGGACACCACACTCGTGCTTTTAAGCTACGTGGTGGTAGTGACAGATGCGCGCTGCATGTGTTGACACCAAGAACGTTGTAGCGGGAACACGGAATTGAAGGAAGGAAGGGAAAACTTTATTTACACTAATGGTTTTTCCTGCGGTTTGGGGGCATCTTCAGAGACGTCTTGGTTCTAGCCCCAGGAGCCTTCTCTGTCGAAGTCGTCGGCCTCTAATCAGTGGCCGGTTGCCCTCAGTCCAGGGCTCCGCTGGCCACTGCCGCCCGTTGAGCTCGCTTTACCAGACCTTGTTGGTCTTCGCAGCGGTCGCTGGACAGCAGAGTCTCCCACTGCTCCGCACTCGGGTTTTGCATTTTGGGGACCACGTCTGTGTTTTGGCAGGCCCATGTGATGTGGTATAGTGTAGGTTTTTCGTCGCACCAAGGACATTTGTTCGCGTATATCGTAGGGTGCATTTTGTTTAGTATATGTAGGTTTGGGAAAGAGCCTGTTTGTAATTGTCTCCAAGTGACAGCTTCCTCTCTGCTGAGAGATTTGTCCGGTGGGGGATATCGCATTCTTCTGCCCCTATAGTTTTGTAGTATGGCCGAGTATTCCCTGGGTGCTGGCGCGAGTTCCGCGGTCTCGTCGGAAGCTCGGAAAGTAATGTATCCTCGAGCTATCCTGTCGGCCTCTCGGTTCCCTGCCACCCCCGTGTGCCCCGGTACCCACACAATTTTGTGTCGGATCTTGTCGTTTTGTTCTTCCCGGTTTTTAATTCTGTCACTCGCTGCGAGGAGCATACGGAGCGCGTGACGACCTATCCTGCCATTCATGTAATTTCGGCAGGCTGTTTGAGAGTCCGTAAGTATTGTTAGTGACCGCCCGGTTCTATAGCCCTCCGCCACCGCTAGAGCAACGGCTACTTCCTCGGACTCTGCAGCTGTGCAGCCTCGGAGAGACGCGCTGGTCATTTCGCGTAAAGACGAATCGACCACCGCCGCTACAGCGATTTTGGTATCTCCTCCTCTCCAAGACGCGTCAGTATACACGGTCGTGGCTTGAGGAGCGTATGTTTTCTCGATGAATTCGGCCCTCGCTTCTCTTCTGCCTCGATGGAGGTTGGGATCCATGTTTTTTGGTATTGGCGCTACCTTGAGGGTCTTGCGAAGCTCGTGGGGGATCGTTGCCGTCCTCGACATTTCTCGCATCTGCTCGCGGTATCCGAGCCTCTGCAGGAGCGCTCTTCCTGTCGTTGTTTGCAACAGCCTGAGTTTTTCCGACTCAAGCTGCGCCACTCGTAGCTCCTCAAAGGTGTTGTGTAATCCCAGGGCCATGAGTTTTTCTGTAGACGTGTTGCGTGGTAGTCGGAGCGCTGTCTTATACGCTTTGCGTAGCAGGGCATCCGCTTGTTGTATTTCATTTTTGTTGAGGCACTGGTAGGGTAGGCTGTACGTGATTCGACTAACTACTAGGCTTCTAACTAGTTTTAGTGTGTCTTCTTCACGCATGCCATGTCGCCTGTTGGTGATCCGGGTGATCATGCGTGCGACTTGTAGCGTTGTTGCTTTCAGTAGGGTAAAAGTGTGAGTACAGCGCTGGTTGGATTGAACCCACATGCCCAAAATTCTTATTGTTGTCTTTTCGGGTATGGGCGTCCCTTCTATGTAGACGTTGAGGTTTAGGTCCTCGTTGGTTGGGACGGTCCGGTTTTGCTTGCCTCTCCAGACTCTCAGCAGTTCCGATTTCTCAGTCGAGCATGAGAGTCCTCTTTCTGCGAGGTATTGCTCTACACAAGAGGCCGCTTGCTGTAGCCTTTCTTCCTTCTCTCCGAGACAGCCCGTGTTTGTCCAGACTGTTATATCGTCAGCATACATTGCATGCCTGATGCCTTCGATGTTCTCTAGTTTTCGAGCTAGGCCTATCATAGCTATGTTGAAGAGTAGGGGTGAGATAACTGACCCTTGGGGTGTTCCTTTATTTGGAGTGCGATTTTTTTCCGATCGAAGGTCTCCTATGCCGATGGTGGCAGTTCTATCGGACAGGAAGGCTTTGACGAAGCCGTGGACTCTGCGTCCGCAATCCAGGTTGTCTAGGCCCGTAAGGATCGCTTCGTGGCTGACGTTATCGAATGCCCCCTTGATGTCCAGGGCCATTATGACATTTTCTCCCGTCCGAGGTACGTTTCGCAGGACATCTTCTTGTATTTGGAGGAGAACGTCCTGCGTCGAGAGCTTCGCTCTGAAGCCGAACATGGTACGTGGTACACAGTCGTTGTCTTCCATATAATTTTGCAGTCTGAAAGTCACAACCCGTTCGTAAAGCTTGCCAAGGCACGACGTGAGTGATATAGGCATGAGGTTTTCAATTTGTAGCTTTTTACCATGTTTAGGTATCATTATTACTTCGGCGTGTTACCAATCTTCGGGAACCGTCTCCGCCTCCCAATGTTTGTTAAGAAAGGTGACGAGCTCTTGTATGAGGTCATCGCTCAGGTTGCGGATTAGGGCGTTGTCGATTCTGTCCGCTCCGGCTGCCGTGTTTCTGGTGGTGTTTCTTATGGCCGCGTAAACCTCTTCCACAGTTATGGGGCGGTCGAGTTTCTCGTTTTCGGCTCCTCGATACGTTCCTTGGTATCGCGGGGGGTTGTGATCGCCGAAACATTTTTCTCGTGCCTTCTCCAGTAGGGCGATGTCTGATCCCTCGAAGGAGTGGATGAACCGGTGGATGGCTTTATTGTTTTCTGATTTTATTTTCGTCGGATCGATTAGTGCTCTTAAGAGATTCCAGATTCTGGCCGTGCCTAGAGTTCCCCTAAGTGAGTCGCTGAGTTGTTCCCAATTTTGTTTCGCGAGTTGCATCGCGTATTCTCCCGCCTTTGCCGTAATTTCTGCTATCTTTAGTTTTAGTTTCCTGTTGTGTTTTTGCTTCCGCCATCTTTTGGTGAGACTGCGTCTCGCTTCCCATAGTCTGAGGAGGTGGGCGTCTACTTCAGGCGTTGCTGTCGTTCTCAGACTTTTTGTGCCTCGTTGTCGCGTTTCTCTCAGCATGCCGCTCCATTCCTCCAGTGATTGGATACCGCCTTCAGATTTGTTGCAAGCCTCGCGAAACGCGTTCCAGTCAGTGATTTTCGCCTGTCCAATCTGGCGTCTTATGGTGTCGGATGCTATTCGTGTCCGGAGGATAAAGTGATCGCTGCCTAGATTTTCCATCATGTTTTCCCACTGTGACTCCCTGCTGTTCCTTACGAAGGTGAGGTCCGGGCATGTGTCCGTGCTCACGCTATTTCCGATTCTCGTGGGGGTCGCAGGATCTGTGATTAGACTGCAGCCAAAGTATTCCGCTACTTCCACTAATATTCTTCCCTTGATGTCTTGTTTATGCTATCCCCAACTCCTGTCCATGGCGTTGAAATCTCCTAGGATGATGAGTGCATTTTCTTTGGCCACCTGGTGCGCTCCATAAAACAGTTCGAAGAGTTTGGCTTTTCTTTATCTCGGCGGGCTGTACAAGTTCAGTAAGAACGTGCTGCGTCCCTTTCGCTTTTTCAGAATAAGTTCAACAAGCGCGTGTTCAACGTCGGTGTCGGCGATGGTATCGTGCCTGATGGCGATAATGGATTTGCTGACTAGGACGGCCGCTTTACCTTCGTTTTGACTCTCGTAAACCTCGTACCCTTGTAAGGTCGGCTTGATTCCGGTCTCTTGGAGCGCAATTACATCAGGAGGTGTGAGTTGTGTGTTTATATATTGTTTTAAGAGGGCCTGCTTTTCGCGGTAGCCTCTGCAGTTCCATTGCCAAATATCTAAATATTCTTGTTCTTGCCGATACGTATTGATCATGTTTACGCGTTACTGCTGTTGCCTTGTTCGCTTGCGAAAGCTGTTAGCGCTGGACGGTTGTACGCCCTTTCCCTAATGTTTTGGTACGTTTTTGTTTTCTAAAAGCGCTTCTGATCTCTGAGATTTGCCCTTGGAATTGTACTTGCATCTGTTGAATTTTCGATTTGATTTGCTGCATCATATCCTGCATCATCTGCTGCATCATCTGTTGCATTCGTGTTTCAAGGTCTCCTTCGTTCGATGCCTGTGGTTGTCGTTTTGGAAGGGCTCTAGTCGTGTCGAGTTCCCGCTGTTGTTCCTTTAGTGTTTTTGTCAGTTGCTCAACTTTGCGTTCGAGCTCGTTTTGTTTGATTCGAGCCAGTTCTAGCTCGCGTCTGAGCGCATCGCTGTTCGCGTCCTTCGGTTCTGTGACACGACTGTCTTTGTTGTTTGTGTTGTTTATATCACTACCCTTTCCTACCGAGTGCGAAGCAGTGGTAGAAGCCCAGCTCACCTTGCCGCCGCTTGTCTGGGAAAGCTTCTTCTTTTTCTTTTTCTCTTGCTTCTCCCCCTCCTGTGGGCCGGCTGGTGGTAGAGGCGGGAAGGAGTTGGACCTCGATCGGCTCCTCGATGTCTCTATCTCTGAGCTGAGCCATCGCTTGGGTGGTCGCCCGCGTTGGTCGCTCCGTCCTCTGCCTCCTGTGGGTTTTGGTCTTGCTTTTTTCAATCTCTCTCGCAATAGGGAGTCGGTGTTCATTGTGTTCATTGGTGTTGGCGTTGACGTTTTAGATCCGATGATTTTGAGGAAAGGAAGGCATAACTGGACCCCTAAGTAGGAGCCTCATCGCCTTTTAAGGTACGGGGCGATGGTGAGAAAGAGATGGGGGCTGCATGCGTTAGCACTGGCAAAGCTGTAGCAGACGCCCGGCTCTGCAGCAAAAATGACACTACTGCACTTGTCTGCTCAAGAGCAGAACTGAGAAAGCCTTTCCCTTTCCCCTCGTTCTTCCTCTATTTCTCATTTCGTTTTCTCCTTATTTCTCCTATGTTTTATTTTTTATTCTTTTTTCTTAGTACTTTTTTATCTTTACTTCTTTCAAGTTTTATTATTACGTATATGGTCCATATCATTTGTTCTTTATTAAGCCTTTACATTTTATTTTATTTACCATACATGTTACTGCCAGTTCATGCGGATAACTTCCGTCCCCAACCTTAGGTCTACAACTTTACGTCTGCAACCAAGAAAGGCTTACGCCACAAAACGCCGCCGCGTTCATTGGGTGAGAAACCTATTGCAATCAAACATTAACTGTCACCTCGCAGGGTGGGCGCTTTTTATCGGTTTCGGCACAGCTGCGAAGCGGTTGAATGTCTCACAAGGTCAAAGCGACGGAGTCGGCGAAACTCGCGGAATATTGCATATTAAAGCTTTCGCTTTAAAAGGCTCTTGTGTGGTATGCGATGTCAGCGCGCATTAAAGATCCCCGGGCGATTGTAGTTATTCTAAGGACTTCCCCTACGGCACCTTTTTCTTCCTTGCTTCGAACCTTTACTCCCTCCCTTACTGTTCCCCTAATTGAGAGGTTTGGGTGTCTACCTAGATATGTGAGACAGTGAGTTCGGCATTTCCTTTCCTGAAAGCCAATCTTTTGCGCGTAACGTAATGCGTGACGCATTACGGCAGCTGTTGTACCCACTAAGTTGTTTATAAGAACGCTATTACATTTTTCGCTGTTTAAAGTCTTGCGTGTGTATTTGTTGTAAACCATATTATCACACAAATATTTACGTTCTCGTCCGGTTCAACCGCCACTATACTGTTCGTTTCATTTTAACCACCACCAAAATATAGCATTCGAGGCTACAAACACTGCTATGTATTTGTGTTTTTTCTTCTGACTAAAAAGATTGCTCAAATTTATCGCCACACTTAGAAACACAACTGGAACCGCGCACTCAAAACCTGAAGTTCAGAGCTTTATTGTTAACTGAAAATTGGGCCTCAAAGTGTATTCGTTCCTCATGCACTGTGTATACATACTCGTACTTCTATTTGAGCTACGACCTGACAAACTCTGGACAAATATTTTCTTTTCTGCATTCTTTTGTTTTTGTCATTCCCCGGCACAGTCAATGAGTTTTGTTATTTTATTTGTGTTCTACATTTTTGCCATTTAGTTAAAGTTTTCGTCACTAGTTATTTTGGTTATTTCTGCCTTCCTGTCAGAAATGTGCGACTGTACACTCAGGACAAATAACCGTATGAAACGCACAGCAGTTTTACCAGAATAGCTTTCTTTGAACTGTTCGGATGTGATCGTCAAACTATGTCCACTGCAGGGCGAAGGCCTCTTCATATCCCGCCCATTAACCCCGGCCTGTAACACGTCCGGTCCCACAGCTTCAACTCTGTAGCTACTCTCACTGTGTATGAACCTAGGAAGTCGTAAAGACCACTAAGGTGGTTCTCACCGAGTTTTGGTAACGGCAAGGAACAACCGGCAACTATAATCTTGATTGATTTTCCGAATAAATCAGCAAATGTATGAAAACGAGTTGAGATATGCCACAATCAATACTGGAGATGCTATCGAAACCATGGAGAAGTAATCTTTGAAACATAAACAGGAGCAGCAGAGATGCGTTTGCTGCGTCAGTTCTTTAAGTGGTTAAATCCTGATACCTGCCGAGATGTTGCGTCACGGCTTGTACCCATAATTTAGTCCTATTTGAGGCTTATGCATGTGCCAAGTGCGCAATGATTACGCAAGAGCGCTTATATTATCTTAATTGCGAAATCAGCTGCTCCCCAGCGCTGTCATTAAGGTAGGATGCGGTGACCAAATGTGATTATGATAGCAAAAGTGCATATGGTATCTTGCTATGCAAGGTGCTGAAAGTAATAACAAATGCATCTGTGAAGTCCAGTTATGATTTGAGAGGCAGAAGCACTGAATGTGAACATAGGCCAGATCACCACAACAAATTATGCTAAGGTATATAGGCAACCTTTGCTCAGAATTATTCGTGGTGAACAACGGGTCTGAAAGCGAGCCCCGAAGCTCAGTCGTTTTTGTTTGACTGTAGACAAACGTCATTAGAGAATTTTTCGCGACTTACTTTAGGATGCTTGATTTTCAGAGAAAATAGCTGTAAAACAACGTCTTCCTCAAGCTTTGTACAGGGCGGGTTCCTGGGGCTAGGAAAACCGAAAAAGTGAACAAATTACACGTATTTTAAAAATGATCGCTCCACTAAACTTACTCTCAACGGTTCATTGGGATGTGAAAGCCTGTCATCAAATCCAAGATCAACCTGTCATTTTTCGGCCCAATCCTGAACGCACAAGTAATTATGATTCCTCGAAATATCATTAAATCGGGGTTAGAATTGTAAGATGACCGTCAAGCCCATCATCCGCCTTTTGATACATCAACTTGGTTGAACTATAGAGACCTTTCGAAGCGGCGACAAAACTTCTTGAACGACCATTGCGGAACGTTTCACTTAGTGCTCAGCATTACTCACACGAAAAACGAATGGTGCCAAATAAGCGTCCGGTGGAAGACGCACTCGGGCGCACTAACTATGTGATAAACGTCTTGTGGCATATATTCTTCACCCTCTGCAGGTTAAAATGCACAAGCACCTTTTAAGCTTGTGTACAGAGAGCCGAAAAGAAATGGCAGACCATGCCTACTCGGCACCTTTTCATCTTATTAGCGATCTGATGCATATTTGCAGCTGCTTCGGGCGGAACTGTAATCCGGTTCTTTTAACGTGCTTTCCCTATATCTAGTCGTGTATTTTGACGAGACGAATGCGCAACTGATGAGATGATCGCGCAGGGTTAGATGGTGGGCAGTCGCCAAATACGAGGAATTATTTACTTCCCTGTTAATGTTTTGGCGTTGATACTTGTGAATATCGGAAATACAAAGTTGTATTTATCTCTTTGTTACTACACACATGGACTAAACATTCTGCGTTTCTCTTTTGCTACGAATGTCCTACTTAGTCACCATACCCGTATGGGCCGCAAAAATTTATGTGACATGCATTTCCGGCGCCGCGTTTGATTCAGGCCTGTCCAGAACGGGTTAAGGCCCTTTATTGTTCCCCACAACACACGTGTGGGTGATAGAAGGACGTCAGTATAAAGAGTTTGTTCAACTCTGACGCCAGTTGCTTGACGGTTTGAGCCCGTATTTAAGCATGGCTCGGACCCTTAAGTTACGTTTTTTCCAGTTTACAGCGATGGCTCTTTGTCCGGTCACTCCACTGCTACTGGTGCTGGCCGCTTCACTTGCCTATGGAAGCTCACCGCTTGTAAGTACAAATCGCAGACAGTATACGATGTGAGTGAGGGATGCACCAAAGTCTGCTTAAAATCAAGAAAAAGATAAGCGATCTGCTTGCTTTTTAAAGCATATATATCACTCTGATGTTTCTTTTTTTTGCCGAGCCGCTCAGCCCTGTGTCCCATCCTAACAAGCAGGACTTAAGCCTTCTCGCTTCACAGCGCAAAATATTTTGCTATTGTTCTCATTTTTACTCCGATGCGGCTCTTGTGCTTGTGAAGAGCGTGTTTTAATGTGCCTGGTGTAATTCCCAAAGCTCTATGCACAGCAATACAGCTCTTTGTGCTTAAAGTGGTATAAAGGGAAACTGCAATAAGCTCCCTCCGACGAGGGCCGGAACCGGAATTGCAGCGTAGCCAGACTTATGTTCGTAGCGCAGCGCATGATTTGCTGAGAGAGTTTAGGTGATATAAATATATGTCATGCGAATTTCGTTAAAGTATCGGCAACAGCTGATGTCTGTGGTTTATGCAGCGGCGCATTTCCTGTCATCAATTTATTATTAATGAGTAGCTCAATCTAGTCACCGAAAACTAACTCAGTCAACAAACGTACAATTTAATTTTTGTTAAAGGGGCCGTGAAACACAATTTCAGCACATTGCTTTGCCTGTTGGTTGCATAGAGTGAGTTAAAATTAGTATCGGCCGTCGCGCGTATGGTTCGGTATTTAATATTTTAATGAGCTCGCGATAACAAACTCATGACGCGGATGGTTTCCCCAAACAGCGGAGGTTTTATGCAGTGGATCAGCCATCCTTGGGTGGAAGCCTGATCACTGGACAACCAGTAAATATATGCAAATTGTGTTAATAAATCAAGACAAGTTTTGTAACGTTTAGCTCAGAAGGGACGAACAAAGAAAATGTGAAGCGCTTGCCGTCATGATCAAAGAGGTGAGCAAATGGTGAGCACGTGAAGCCAGATCCACGAAGAATGAGGAGCCACCGGTCTCCTGAAGTCAACGCCAAGGCTCATGGATGCACGCAACGGCAGAGACTGGGTTACTGTGTTCTCGTGCGTGGATGAGTGGTAGTGTGGTCTCTGGTCAGTGGTGGTGGTCTCGGTTTAGTAGGGTCGTATGTCATCGGGTCTTCTAGGTTATCATGTGTGTGCGGTCAGTGGAGTCTCAGGTCAGTGGAGGTGGTCGTCGTCTCTTCTTGTCCGGGCATGGGGCGGGATAGAGGAGAGCGGCTGCGTCGGGGCAGACCTCACAGACTGGGGCGAAGCCACGAGCACTCCACAGAAGACCTCGGTGGACAGCAGACTCCTCAGCTCCAGGAAGCGGATGATGATGGAACCCAGAACCTCCACCAAATGTTACGTGATGGCAAGCCGAAGAACTAGACATGATGACAGATGGCAATTATATGATTTAATGGCTGTGGTCCTTGCACGAATGCTCCTGCCCGCGCCACTTCCCGCTTCATCGTCTTCTAGTCCGTCACAATATAGCCTCGTCATCTCAAGGACCCTGGCTGGAGGTATTAAAGAAACTTACAGTAGCTAGCGCCACTTCGTAACTATGGCTTGTTGTAGCGCTTGCTTCTTCTGACGAAAGGAACGCTGCCAACGCTGATAAAAATTTTGAGCCGCGCGTTATCTTTATAATGCCGACAAAGTAAAGAACAAGCATTCTGCAAGTTCATTCTGTCACCGAGATTAAAGAGGCCCAAGGTATACGTCCTCTACCTGCTGAACAACGAACGTATAAGGAAAGGAGGCTGACAGGGCAAATGGCACTGGCAAGTCCCTTTCTGACTGCTTCATGTTAATGTACAGCAGAGCGCAAAAAAAAACAGCAGACACGTAGCGAGCGTCTTTTTCCGGTGCATAATCAAACTGAACCAATATCAACATGGCCAACTTTTTCCCTCCTTTCTGTTTACACTCCACTCGTTTTTCCAGCACGCTACCGCCTTAACGAGCACTGCTGGGCATGCGTTATACTCTCACCAGCCCCAAAATGAAAGGAAGTTTTTACAAAAGCCAAAGTACTAGATAGCTCATCCGACAAGAAAACCCAACGTCAACCAAATAATGGCGGCTTTACAAAACTGCCATTTGGTCTAACCAGTTTTACGTCATTAAAAGCGGGAAAATACCAAAAGGTAACCAGTACTAGTTTCTCTAGTACTTCAACTGCACCACCTACAAATAAATATAATATAATTCTACTACTACTAGAATAGACTAGAGACAACAATAAAGAGAACTAAAATGGAATTAAAATATATTTGCAAAACAATTGCAAAGCTTTAAAGTTATTCGTCCATAAGTTTCTTAAGCGCCTCCGGTAAATTTCTTTTAGCATCCAACGCCATTAAAATACACGATGCACTAAAATCTATTTTCGATACTCATAATGTGGTACTTACATTTTTTGCATTAGCGATACGCAAAATGTATCGAAAGATAATATCGAAGATCCGTTTATCTTTGGTACAGCCCATGCTTCCAGCAGAGTGTTCCCTTTTCGGCGCCGTCAAACCGGGCAGCCGCCGTCGAGAGAAAATCCTTGAAAGCCAATTACGCAAACTTCGAAATGAGAAATTATGACACTCGATATTTCAAACCGCATTTCCGGTTAAAAATAAAGCTGAAAACAGGGCTCACCTTCGTTACTGAGGGTCATTAAATCGTCCATATACTTCTGCCCCTAAAAAAAGATTAAAATTTTAACAAATATCTTTGGGCAATTATTCGCTCACTTAATAATCTCTATCATTTGTCCGCCTTGCTGTGCAATCTAACCGTACAGACTACACCGACATAACTCTCACAGTAGTTAAAAAAAAATCTGTAAACATTGAAACTATTTACCCGGAATACTCAACCTGCTAGCCCAAGTTAGATGAAAAATATGCCCAAGGTTTTTATACTAACTCACTGAAGACAGCTGTGCAGTGTTTAATGTATTACCAAATTTGAATGAATTGCGTTATGGAGTGAAGGATAAAAATTTGCACTTAGAGGGGGTTAGAGACATTTGATGTTTGAATTTCAAGCGCTGTACAAAGACAAAACTGCGTTGTCGGTAGCCATGGCGGGAAAAAAAATGCAGTGATAAATAGCGGGCTCATCTGCATACAGTCGTACTTTGCTTGAGGCCCCCAGAGCAGTATTGTTGTTGTACACCCGGAACAGCAAACGCCGTAAACGAGGCCTTTGAGGGACGTCAGAAGTAACAACGACACGATAAGGTTGTGGCCATTCAATTACAACGCGCAGCATGCTATCCTGCAGTTGACCTTGAATACAATCAGTAAGCAAGGTGGAAGACCAGCGCAAGATAACATCTGTAACAGCAAAACATGGATAACAGAATGAAAGTTTTTTTTTAAAGCAGGAAAGTTTACACTGAAGTGAAAGGAAAAAAAAAAAAATCTTGACCGAATTCCAGGAGTTGCGTTGAACGGCCAGACGTGGTCAGCCTATTCTTGTCGTCAGAAATGCAACACCACTTAACCGCGACTTAGCTTTCTTTTCGCATCAGCGGCGAAACTACTCATTGAAACCCCATGTTGTTCCGTCCGACAGTCTGATCGGAGGCCAAATTCCACGAGACATAGTAATGTTGGCAGAAAAAAACCCACTCTGTAGAAAATGCGACAAGAGCGCAAATCCGACGACAAATGTATTGAAAGCCCATAAATTTATATTTGAAGAAAAAATTTTAAACTGAGCGTGCGCAGCCGAAACCTCGAAACACTGCAGACAATAGGAGACTACCTACCAGCATGTCTGCCAGAAAGGCTGCATCACTCTTGCTGATGCTGATGAAAGTGTCGATGATGCATTTCTAGGCTCCAGTTCGGAATCGCCCTTTTTATGGAAGGCCGTTCTCTTCCTGTCATCTGTTATACATAATGTAAAAAAAATTTCTATATTTGCCTCATGGCTGAAACCTGCATGAATGCCTTAAATAAGTGCAGGAACACTTTTACAATTTAGGCTTATTTATCAGAGAAAGGTAGATCCGCTAGCTTTCAGAAATGCTTAATGGCTACTGGAAGATAAATTGTGTGAAAGCTAACATAAAAGCAAAGGACAATAAATGTTGATGACCGTAACAATGCAATGGAGCGTGATGGATCAGGATTGAACATCGCTCCCTATATACTGCATAGGAGTGCGTATTTGCGGGCAGTTTGGTTGTCCGTCGATTTCAAAAATGATCAAAATGAATGAAAATTTATGTAACATAATCACGTTGCTTTTACAAAAAATCTCCCTGTTTTTTATATATTTGTGTGGCGAATGGCTGATAAGTAATCACTTGATAACTTTTATCCTACTTTTCCGTTGCTCCACCACTACAAGCCAAATCACGAATGTTATAACACCTGCATGCTGAAACACCTGCAACACCTATAACACCTGCATGAGCAAAGAAGCGTTCTGTCGAAAGACACGCGGCAAGCTTCTCTTAACTTCTTTCACAATGTGCGCAGCAGGAAGAGCAAGAATGGTTCACCTGCACTTGAAGTTCATGATCGTCGCACTGATTTCCAGCCTTGCAGCCAGCCTCCGTGGCGGGAAAGTTGTCGCTCAACGCACGAAGAGGCATAAGCGAAGTTCTATTATCGCATTCGAGCCTGGGGGCCTCTTGCTTCCACGCAGTGGTGTTTGTGCTTGGAGGCTGTTCTCGGCCTGTTTCTGACATAATTAGGCAGCTAATATCCCAATGCTCATATTTTCTACCAAATTCAGATTAAGCACACTCCGCAAATACATAAAACGAGTATTCACTGCATTTGACTCACAAGTTACCTCCTTTCATATTTTGCATGTATATAATTTACGAACGAAAAGCTCCCGGCTGGTCATCGATCTTGAAAAAATCACGGCCGGATGCACTCGGAAGGTTGAGCCGCTAATCTGAACAGAATGCCTATAGCCTTCATTTAGCTCTAAGTTGCCTTCCACAGAGGCGTAAATACCCTCGAGTGGCTACATTTCATTTCATCGCTTTCCATGAAAAAAGTTAAAAGGTAATAAAGTTTCGCCATTAAGTTTTCCATAGGTACCAGACATGGGCCTGATTCTGTCCTTTTCCGCAGAACAATCAGACGCAAATACTGATCGCTACGGTGGCTGCACTGGACAACGACGTGGCCATCCTCGACTCGGTCGAAGACCCCAGCCTACGATGCCTGCACGCCAATCGGCCGGTCTTCCTCCCGGAGCAGCTGTTCGCCGTCTACATCTATCACTACCCCAATCAGACGGGCCCCAATGGGTGCGTAGGCGGCCATACAGAAGCTGTTCTAGGAGTGCCTATATATCTGCCGGTTGATCTCCCGTGCAAGAGCCGAAATTTTTTTTATTTGTGGTTTGGTTGGCTCTGCTGCGTTTTTTATAGGACATTGTCAGAACGCGCAATTAGCTTTTTTATATGGCTTTAAGAACAACGCTCGAATATTGTCACTGTGAAGCTTACGACGCGGAAAAGGACCATGCACATACTAAATATTACATAATATACCCAAGAGCGAACGTAAATGACAGCACCGATGAAAATAATAATGATAGGTGGTGGTCAGTAATGCCAACTACACCCCCAGATGGGGAAGATGCTAGTTAATTGGTGGAGCAGGTAACTACGAGGATGAAAGGACAGGCTTCATGCGAATCCTGGCGGAGGAGAGTCCGTAGGCTTTTGTATATGCCTTGAATATAGTCCTTTCTTTCTTGCTCTGTTGACCGGAACATCCCTCAAATGGTCCCATGCTGGAAGACATGTGTCGCCAGTTTAGCCCATAGATTTAGTGCTTGTCAGGCAAGTAATAGCAACGAAAGCTGTCACTTCACTGAAAGTAAAGATATACCGATGCAACACGTTTACCCGGCGCTGCAGACCGAAAAAGTAGTAAGAGAAAATATATGTTCCAATATTTTCTATTTCCCATTCAAGTACTCCACATTTCACGTCCTCTCTGAGAAGCGACTAATTGTTTATCGGTTGCACCCACACGCAGCCATCTGAAGCCACAGCCCCAACTATGAGCAATGACACCCATATTGCTCCGTACAACTGTGCAGCTCTCTGGCTATCGTTCCTATGTGTCGCTCTGTGACTACGCTGTGTGTAAATTATAATAAGCAATTGCTCCCTTTTTTACTGCGAAAGCATTTATAGTCTATGTCGGAGGGGTCGTGTCACCAAAACGTGTACGCAAGACATGTCCGCAGCAGTTGGTCGTTCACAGAAGAGGTAGCATCAAACGGGTGGTTGGAATCGAAAGAGGATGATGTGAACGATGTGAGGATGCTGCGCAAAAAAAAAATTCTGTTCATAGGATGATTAGTCAATTAATTAGAGCCAAAATGTCGAAAAAATGTGGAAATAGCTAGGACGTCGATAAAGTGAGTGGATAGGAAAACAGCCGTGGACGGCAAAATATTGGCAAAATAGGCACAATATTGAAAATAAAACTTTAAATTAATGGAAATGTATTTGATGAGTGATAATTAATTGGAGAAAATTTTATTTTGATAGATTAATTAATTAATTATCCGCAAAAACCATTGGACGGTTGAATAGGCTGGAAGGGGACGCAGTAAGTGGACGGGAAGCAACCATGGCGCAAAATTTGAAAAACCAAAATGGTTGACTGAGATAAAATAATGGATAATCAGAGACAATAATGGGGCATTTAATTAAAATACGATAGTTACGCTAATTCTGTAGTTAAAATACTGAAGAAACAAAATGGAAATGATAAAGAGAGGCAAAGAGGGGCGAGGACTGCCCAGGAGGCGTCAATGCTTTGGCAGCCTCCCTGTGCGGCTCGCCGCAGTGATCTCTATTTTTTATTTTGCTCATATGCAAATTCCCTTACACTAATTCACTGAGTATCACGCAAATTCTTCCTTCATTTTAGAATACCAGAAGATCAGATTGCGAGAGTGCTAGATTTCAGTGACCGCGTCACGCCGCATGTACCGTCCACAGACAGCACGCTTTTGGGCGTGGCAGCGCGTGCAGAGATGCGAATTTTTCTACAAAGAGGCGTTTATTATAATATTCAAGTGATTGTGACAAATGGCTTAGAGAAGCTGTTGGATTACGCTTACAAATGTTTGTAACAGGGGCACTCAAGGAGCAGGTATACACCTAGTAGGGATGCTAAAAATGTAGCCTATTCCCATCGAACAGAGTGAGGAAGCTGCAGGAAAAAAGCTGCACGAAAAACGGCTGTTTAACGCGGGCCTGCAGCCTCCTCTGCAGGGCGACAGTAAGGACTGGAAACAGAGCACTCAAAATACATTCTGAGTTGCACTTCCACTTTCATCGACAAAGTTTCATACATTTACAACATCCGCCAGACGTACCTTGAAATAGAATGTTGAAGTATCGCGGTAGTGAAATACACAGCTGTATGAAAATGCAACCATGTAGAAATCAGAGAAAAGCAAAGCCAGCGGCAAAAACTAGGCAGGTTGTGAATGTTCGGATATTTCACTTTTGGTTGTTCTAACAAGATCGATAGAACCTTTTCTTTAATGACCCAGGAGCGTTCGCACGGTGAAAGACAGCTTTTCGGTTAGGTGATTAGTACGACTCGTTACGATATTTCATTTTTTCTGGCGGATAGTATCAGTATTCTCTTCCAATGTTGCTAAATGGTGTAAAAACATTCTGTACTCAAATATTGCGTACTTGCAGGCTGCGATAAACTTTCAAAACGAAAGTGTTAAAGCTCCTGTTGTGCAGAAAGTAAGGCCTCGTCGTCGCCGGCGTTGTGGGCGAAAAATTCTAGAGAAGCAATGAGGTGGGTCATCTAGGTCACGTGACCTTGTGGTGTCGTCAGAACCTGTCCATCTCTTTTTTCCGCCCGTCTCCCCTTTTCTAGCCTTTTTAGTCACGCGGAAGCCCGCTTTATATGGATGGATACTTCGTCCATACGGCTGCCACCATACGTCCCCCATCGCCACGGAAAGTCGGAATGAGGCGCACCTGCCTTCAATCCTTGTCTCGACATAGAAACTCGCTCCCCCTACCTGGCCAAGCAATAACTGGCTACTCCCCACGGCAAACCCAGCTCTCTCAGCAACACACAGCAGTATCTCTATTTCTCTCGGCCCTAGTTGCCGCTGAAGTTGCCGTTATCACAAGGCTAAACGACACGTAAATCCATTTTATTGCCTTGTCTTCAAGCAATACCAGCTGCACTCTCCTACATCTGTCGCAAACTTACCGAACTGTAGCTGATACTTATTGTTTCATGTCTGATTTTTCCCAAGGACGGAGAAAGAACAAGGTTTTTGCGTGGAGCTCAATGCGACAGATTCCGGCTATTTCCCGAATTATCTCTGTGGCGGTAAGTCTATTTACTCATACACTCTTTATGTACACTTTGCTAGCAAAAGGTGGATTATTCAGTAATATGTAAATCTGCCAGGAGCTTTGAGGCGATTACACAGACAGCGACATATTTTTATTGTGCCTGCTTTCATTGAGGAAAGATAAAAAAGAAAAGAGCGCTTTCAAGTAGCTTCAAACAATGTGGCACTGAGTAGACCCGCGGCTCAAAGGAAGACGCTATTCACTGCTGGCACCTGGCACGAAGCCATTTCTCGCCAGCTATGTTTGTCATTTGAGGTATACTATCGTCTCAGGGGCTCCCGCAAAAAATTTAATTGATCCCTGACTAGGGACGCAACCCGGAAAACGTGTGTACACCCTGTAGGAAACAACACAGAAAATGTTGCTCTTTCAAACACATAATAAGTAACACATCACAGTAGCGAAATATTCGAAACATTTCCTGGAACACTTTTAGCAAATAGAAGATCATCAGGATACATGGGCTAAACAGTAAAAAAAATATACGTTAACATCTTTTTTTAAACTCGAGTTTGACTTCAAACACGTAGAAAATAGCTAGTCGAGCAAGGAAAAGCACCACAATGGAGCATGCACGTAATGAGTATGGTTAGATAGAACCGTCATTTACTATCCTGTAATTTTATAAGATAACACTCCTAGTAATAATATTTTTACATTTTTTTAGTATTGTCCCTGTCGATTCGTGCGCGCCTTCGGTGCGCTGTGAGTGGGAGGCACTTAACAAAGAAAATATCGTAAAACTCGTATGCCCTAAACTTGCTAGATAGGGATGTTTGCGGGGGATTCAGGTGGCCGCCGCTGGCACAAGATGGGGATAATTGGAGAGGTACGGGAGAGAGCTTGTCCTGCAGCGCACGTAGGCAACCTGATGATTATGATGATGATAATGGTGATGATGATGAAACTTGCTGGCACCGTGTTCTAGCTTCAACACACCAGTGCAGCGCACGTAGGCAACCTGATGATTATGATGATGATAATGGTGATGATGATGAAACTTGCTGGCACCGTGTTTTAGCTTCAACACACCAGTTAGCTTTTTCCATGCGTCTAAAAAAGCCCACTATGAATTCAAGCTCAGAAAACACTACCCATATAAAACCTACCACAAACTGCGGCATGCCAGCGCTGTATAGGTCCATTTTAAACTCAATTTGATGCATATTTTTGGCGACCTGTGGCTTTTTCGCTGCACTAATTTCAGCATTGAATGAACCGAGAAAGTGACGTAAAAACAGCTGTAAGTATTAATTGTACCCTAAGTGCATTTAAAAAGCGCGGCGTAGGTTTTCACTTTTTCTATATGAATATAAAGCAGCTATGCCAATTCTCTGTCCTGACCTAGCTGCCGGAAATTCCTTACGCAAAGAGATTGAATATTGAGCATCAATAATCGCTACCATCATTAGCTATACTGCGTTCTGTGCAAACTCGAAATATCCACCATACTGCGCACACTCGCCCAGCGGAAGTGCCTGTAAAACCACCCCTACTTGCCTATCCCTTTCTACCGTGGTCTTTTTTTGTGCACTTCGCCTGAGAGTCTCCCCACTGCCTCCATCAACAATTGCATAATGAACTCGTAGTCTGCCCTTGACTTCACTCAGTTTCAGGCTATTACCGTTACAATCGATTTTATTTGTCGTTATGACTTCGCAGTATCCAGTGCGCTCTGAACCTGTCTCTGTGATGTCCAAAAGTTGACAACGCGGTTCAGTACTGAAACAAGGCATTTGCCGCATTTCAGCCGCCGTGGCTCAGTGGTTATGGTGCTCGGCTGCTGACCCGAAAGACGCAGGTTCGATCCCGGTCTCGGCGGCTAGAATTTCTTTTGGAGGAGAAATTCTAAGAGGCCCGTGTACTGTGCGATGTCAGTGCACGTTAAAGAACCCCAGGTGGTCGAAATTTCCGGAGCCCTTCACTACGGCGTCTCTCACAGCCTAAGTCGCTTTGGGACGTTAAACCCCATAAACCAACCAATCACAAGGCATTTGTTTTTTACTGTCTTAAGAACGAATACTGGCGAACTGCTGGTGACCCGTTTTGTCCGCTGATACAAATATACCTTTACGAACACTGCTCCTCTCATGATTTCGACGAGCTCTGACTAATTTCCTCGCATGTAATAAAACTGCCCTGTGTTACTGCACTGGCAAACCTCTTTAAGATCACTGAGCGCTTCAAGACAGTGCACCTCAACCCGTGAGGCAAACCTCACTGCACTTTACACAAGCTGTTGTGCTCCTTTCAAATTATATCCTCTCGGATTTTAGAAAGCCACCGCGTACATCTTGTTTGCCTAACAAAATATTTGAAGCACGAAGTTTCTTCCGGCTGCGAACCGTGGTTAGGTTTTTCGAATCCCGGGAGCGACGGAGAGATATTTGATTTTTTTCAGCTGCACAAGAGGAAGCCCTGAGCAGATGTCAGCAAACTGTCATTTTTCTCTTATGCCCCAGCATGCAGTCCGTCTTAGGCAGGTGCTCAGTGCGCCACTTTGTGTAACGGCAAAATATCAACACGATTCGATCTGGCGGTTGCGCCATAGGCAATTTGCGTGCGCTTATGAACATTTTAGGGACCCCCATTTAGTATTATCGTGGTGCTAAGCATTTTAACGCTTGTTGAAGTTTCATTTATTTATCGCAGTGGGCACGCGACGTTGGAACTTTTCCGAGGGAGACCCTGCCACACTTATCTATGACTATTATAACTGCTCTCTGGGCAGTTTTAATGATGGATCTTCAATATAATTCCTTCTCTTAACAGTTGCCTCTGATTTAAGAGCAGCCGATATTAATGTTAACCTGACCATGATCTGGAGCACACTTCCTGCTTTCGCGTCAAGGGGGTGACAAATAAAGCCAGTGCAGTGTTGCGGGCAGATGCCCGCATCGTAACCAGTTCGTGTTCTGCCCAAACCTGATTGCATGACCACTGCGCCTGGCGCTGCACCACTTGTGGCGGTGTAGAGAATGCCGCTCGACCGCCCGTTCCCGTAGCTGCACTGAGCAGGGCTTCAAAAAGGGCAAAGGAGCAAAGACTGGCGTCATTTGGTGTTTCATATTAATATGGTTTATTCCCTACAAAAAGGGGGGAAGGCGTCAGGTAAAGTCCGCCGGATCAACGATAGCTTGGCAGAAGCCCGCAGCCCTGTCTACAAGGCGGCAGTCAGCATAGAAAATAATGTGAGAATACATAGTTTCTTCCCTTTTATTTATTTATTTATTTATTTATTTATTTGAAAATACTGTTGGCCGTGAGGCCGTTACAGTGGTGGGGCGTGACACTTGGAAAGAAAAAAGGTTTCGACGATTATACAAAAATACAAAGTGAATCTTCATCTATACAATCATTTCTTACCGCGTAATGTTTCACTTTTTATACAGAAGCAGTGTTAATAAATATTAACTTGAAAAACAGTTATTTCACACAGAAAAGGAAAAAAATAACAACAAAAATTTCTACATTCCCGGCCTTCACCTTAGGTGAGTTGATTAGGCGTATGACACACACACACAAAAAAAAAGAAAAAAAAATCTTTTTAGCGCGAAGTTGAGATAGCTTTTTCGAAAGTTGTTAATGTACTGGACTGTAAGAGAGATGCTGGTAAATTATTCCATTCTGCTATCGTCTTCGGAAAATAAGAATTAGCATACACATTAATGCGTGGGTTCGGGGTTTGGTAACAGTATTCATTGCTTGCTCTGAGATGTGTTAGTTGTTTTGGGACCAAGTAATGGGAGCTATTGATATTGAAGGAATTTCTTGAGAGCTGAAATAGAAATTTTAGTCTGGTTACTCGGCGACGTTCGGCTAGAGGTGGTAAATTGAGAACACACAACATCTCTGTTACAGAATTAGTACGTGCATATCTGGACAGTATGAATCGAGCTGCTCTTCTTTGCGCACTTTCAAGTTTTTCTATCAAGCCACTTTCTACAGGATCCCATATAATGCAGGCATATTCTAATGTTGGTCGTACATAAGTTAAATAGGCAGCTAGCTTGGCAGACTGTGAGGCCAGTTTCAATCTTCGGCGCAAAAACCAGAGTTTCTTTTCAGCGGCTGAACAGATTTTTAGTACATGATTTTTCCAGCTTAGATCTCTAGAAATGAGGACTCCCAGGTATTTAAGTGTTTCCACTGTGGTAAGTGCGGTAGATCCTGATTTACTACCATTGATTTCGACAAATTGAGTTCTTCCGCTTAGATAAGCTGATATCCAGTGCACGATTTTATGATTAATACCCATTAATAGTAATTTGTTAATTAAATCACTATGTTGGACCCTGTCAAAAGCCTTCGAGAGGTCAAGGCATATTGCATCGATTTGTTGCTTGTCGTTCAGAGCCTTCGCGAAGTCATTAACGGTCTCTACTAGTTGTGTTACAGTAGACAACTGTTGCCGAAAACCATGCTGATTTGAAAAAAAAGCTTTTGTTGATTCAAGATGTGTATAGATTGCCTTTGATATTATGTGCTCTAGAAGTTTGCAACAAACGCAAGTTAAAGAGATTGGCCTGTAATTTTCAACTGTCTGCCGGTTCCCAGTTTTGTGTACCGGGATCACTTCAGCGGTAAGCCAGTCTTTTGGGATCTGTTTCTGTTCGAGTGAGGTTTTGAATAAAATAATCAGATAATGGGTTACCCATTCCGCATACCTGCGTAAAAAGGTGTTTGGTATGCTGTCCGGTCCAACAGACTTTTTTACGTTTATATTTAGCACAAGAGATAACACGCCTTCATAAGTGAGCTCAATATCGGGCATTGTTGATTGTTGTATTTGTGACGACAAATTCGATGACACAGTGTTTGTTGCTGGGGTGGTAAACACAGACTGAAAAAACTTATTATGAGCGGTCGCAATCACAGAAGAATCGGTAATCACCTGATCGCCGATAACAATGCTATATGAGTTGTTATCCCGCTGGGACAAGTGACGCCAAAATCGATGGGGGGAAGATTTCATGTAATTAGTTAATGTCACATCATAATACTTTGTTTTGGCTTCTCTCAGCATTTTTCGTAAAAGGCATGATAAGTGAGAGATTAAGCTATAATTTTTTGACACTTTCTTTCTTTGTCGATTAATTCTTCGTTTTAAATGGATGATATCACGCGAAATCCACGGATTATGTTTGTTTCTTTTCTTTCGTTTTGTTGGAATGTATGAGCTAACACAGTGGAAAACTATGTCCTTGAATCTTAACCACATGGTATTGACGTCACCTTCTTCTTTAAAACTGTCCAAGGAAAAAGATAGGTGGTCGATAATACTGGTATCATCCGCTTTATGAAAATCAGGTACATGAACGACTCTCTCTTTTAGCCTTTCAAATACAGGCTGCGCATTTATCTGTATAAAAACAAGTTTGTGATCGGACACACCTTCATCGACATTTACTTCATAGTTGTCGATCCGCCCGTCTAGGAACACCAAGTCCAACGTTGATTTAACAGTGCCTGCTACACGTGTATTCTCAGTCACCACCTGTGTTAAGTCGTTGTTAAAGGCAATATCCAGGAGCAAGTCACTGCTTTCGGTTTCTCTTGAGTTATTTGTCAAAGTATTCCAGTCAATGCCTGCTAGATTAAAAACTCCGGAAAGGATAAGCTTATGCTTTCTCGGCTTCACGTGTTCTAGGTAACACTGCAATTTTTCTATGTACGAAACTGGTGCATTTGGAGGCCTATAGAGCGCTGCTACAAGATAAGAAGTTTTATCTAAATTTATCTGGCACCAAACACTTTCGTGATCTGGGATACCGTGGACGGGTGTGAATTGAATGCCTTCTTTTATGATTATTGCGACGCCCCCGCCTCGAGTTTCCCGGTCGTTACGAACTATGCTGTAGCCAGGAGGTACCAGCTCGCTATCTGCTATTTCCGGGCGTAACCAGGTTTCACTGACGGTAACTACGTGTGGATCATAATTAACTAATAAGTACTATAAATCACCAGTTTTATTGACCAGGCTCCTAGCGTTCAGATTCATTAGTCGAAAGGACGTTAATTGCTGGTTTGCCTGAATTCATTCCTGTTCCCGCACAGGTGGACGTTTTCTGGTACCACGAATTTTAACTCGGCACTCATTGCACTCATCCCAGAAGAAAACCTCGCCGTTTATAACCAGTTTATCATATTCAAGTCGCACTTTTTGTCCTTCGTCTCGATCTTTCTTGGCAGAATCCCACAGCTGTTTGCGTTTATGTTGTGTTTCTTTGCAAAAGTTGTCGCCAATGGAAATACCAGTCCCTTTTAGTTTCTTACAGTTCCTGTAGAGCTCTTGCTTTTCCCGATAGTCGTACAGCTTTAGAATAACCGGTCGGGGCTTCTTCGTTTGTTCCCCTCCGATTCTGTGGATTCTTTCCACAGTTTCCACTGTGACGCCTAATTTATCTAAAACGACATCTGCAATAACTTTGGTTTTGAGCTCCTCGATAGTTTCTTCATCGCTTTCTTTAATTCCAAACACCATTAGATTATTTCTTCTGCTTCTATCTTCTAAAGCAATTATTTTTGCATTTTGTTTCTGGACGGTGTCATCAAGGTAATTCACTGTCTTTGTCAGCTGTTCAATACAAAGAGCTTGGTCTTTGACAGCCTTTAAGCTGTTTTCAACCTCTAGAAGTCGTTTGCCCAAATCGACTAGTTCGGCCTGAATTGCCTTTTGGCCATCACATAACTCTTTCAAAATTGCCTTGGTATCAGGGCCAGGATTGAGCTCCACATCTCCAGACAACAAGAGACACATTGATGCAAAAGCAGCAAAAATCACTTTGGGGCACGGCAGCACTACTACAAAACGATTTTCATTCTTGTAGCCATAACAATAATAGCAGTAATAACCAACCTGCTCGAGAAGCAACAGTCGTAGGTTTATACACATTGCCTCTGCCGTGCCGCCGCGCCCACTGAAGCTGGCTGCCGGTGGGTCGATGTTTATAAGCCCAGCCGAGGTTTCGCTTGATCCCACGTGGTGGCCATGTGCGATAGTGTCGATGATCCGTGATGATGCGTTGATTGCGTTTGAAGCCGGGTCAACGAGGCACTTGTTCCATGTTTCTTGGCTCCGGACACATACCAGCAGCACCTGCTCGAGAAGCAACAGTCGTAGGTTTATACGCATTGCCTCTGCCGTGCCGCCGCGCCCACTGAAGCTGGCTGCCGGTGGGTCGATGTTTATAAGCCCAGCCGAGGTTTCGCTTGATCCCACGTGGTGGCCATGTGCGATAGTGTCGATGATCCGTGATGATGCGTTGATTGCGTTTGAAGCCGGGTCAACGAGGCACTTGTTCCATGTTTCTTGGCTCCGGACACATACCAGCAGCACCTGCTCGAGAAGCAACAGTCGTAGGTTTATACGCATTGCCTCTGCCGTGCCGCCGCGCCCACTCATATGAACAAATATATCAAACGTTTGCTGCATGCGCAACAACCGCAATGAAATAAATATGAACATGCACATTTTCTCACGATCGCTGGCATATCGGTGAAGTGAGGCTGGCTACAGCTGGTAGTTCGGATACCTACACCATTATGGCTTGGGCGACCTGCCGTTACAGCGTTTGACTGAGCCATACCAACGGTCGGCTGCACTGTTTAAAAGCAATAGTTAAAGCTTTCCGCATGGAAGGTGGTTCTTTTCAGAACAATGTTGATTTCACATGGTTGTCGTGGCTACAGGAAAACTTTTTTCACGCACTCCAGTGGTTGGCGCAACATGCCTCTGTGCACACCAGCTTAGCGTTGACCAAGCAATAGCGGTTATTGTGTACGTGTCGCTTTTACGGGAAGTAAAATTTTAGCATTTTGAAAAAGCAGATCGTTCCGTCATGGAATATAGATGTGGTCGCATTATAGGAGCTTTGTATGTGGCGGTCCGCATACAAAATAAATAAAAACACATGCAAAAGTAAATACTTACTGTGTTGATGCAAAAGTACTTGTGCCCAATATTTCAGTTAAAAATATTGTCAGTAATTTAGTGATTCCCTACATACATTACGGTTTGCAATGAAATTCTCCTGAAAATGAAGCGTATCGTAGAGCCACGAAATACCTAATTGCTGCAAAATATTGGTCAGTCGCAGGTTTAAGTCAAATATCCGCAAAACTTCCTTGATCGCTGTAGCTGACAGCAGGAAGTTAGAATTCGCGATGTGGGCATACGCGTTCGTGTTTGGCCTCGTTAAAAATAATGTTTACTCTGTACGAATGCAATAAAAACTTCCGGGCACTTTTGTAAACCGAGCACGCAGTATACTACGTCATAGATGAGGAAACACTGAAGTGTTATCTGCTGGGTGCATTTAAAATGCGGCTTTTTATTAGGGCATGAACAGATCAACTACTCTGCCTTTATATGCGTTACAAGTATATGTTTTGGCAGATAGACGGAGGTGTTTACTCAAAAGCTAGCGCTATGCACGTTGAATTGTGAAAGCATTCGCAGGTTCAAGAGTGTGAAACCTATCCGGCGACGGCATCTGTGTGACGCTTCCTCCTGCCAATAGGCCCCAGATTCGCTTTCTTCTTTTAGTGAGACGCGGTACGCTGAAGTGCGCTCATAATTCGAAAACGCCGACTAGGGTCACTGCCGACCGATTATATAAAAAAAAAATGACTGGAAACACGACTGACGGCAGGAAGTTGAAAAAGCTTAGCTAAAAATTTCCTGTCTGCACAGAAGAAAAATATTTGAATTAATAACTTGGGAGCCAAATGGTGCTGGTGGCACAGTAGTTTACAAATAGCACATCGCACATTATGCCCGCAGGCCCAATATGATGGTCATAATCCGAGCAGATCATGACACTTGAAAAGTGATACTTTTCTCCCTTTAGGCAAAACAAATCAGGGAGCAACGAGTATCGTTACGGTACTGCCTCGGTCAAATTTTTATTGGCGCATTTGGAGAACACGATGTTCTTTTCTCCTCAGGTGACCCAACCCAGACGGCCCAGCAACTGTACTTTGACGGCGAGACTTGCTACATCGCCCGCTTTCCCATTTCCGACACTTACCGTAAGTGAGGCATCTTTTGTTTATTCCGAAACATCGAGAAACAATACTCTAGTTGCTCAATGCCTCGGAGTGCAGCACGTCGCATATAACTTCACTTCCATGACCTGAAGGTGGGGCTCGTATTGCTTCATTTCACCACAAATAAATCTGTAATAACCATGACGGTGTTTCTGAGCTTGAGCATATTATAATTGTAAAGGGCAGCTGAAGGCAAGGTAAAAAGAGTAGCCTATATTTATTTCTTCTTGCATGTTTTCTTTAGGAAGTAGTTGAACTCGGGTTCAGGTTTTCCTCTTTTGTGATGGTGGAGATGGGGGTCCGTTTGGGCGCGACACGTTGCAGGAGGGAGATGAGACGTAGACGAACTTCTTTGCGGAAATGTACAAGCTGGGTTTATTTACAACTATTTACACATATACACATCGACCAGGGTGGTCGCTAGCATTCAGGACGATCGGGAGCGCCAGGCCAGAGCTCGCCCCTACGAAACCCTGTCCTGCCTGGCCGACTGAACTCGCGCTACACGTAGCGGCTCCTCGTCCTTCGGAACGTGGCCAGCGCAAAGCTAGACCCTGTCCGTCTCGCGATTCCGACTCTCCACCAAGAGTCCCTGCCCAAGTCTCCCCCTTTGGCGCCAAAACGCCTCCTTAAATAAGTTTCCCCAGCATTCTGGGGACAAACTTAGTAACCAATGAGAGATGGGCTTCTTACAACCAATCAGACCGTTTTCTGTGCAACTCAACATACCAAAGACACGCCGGTCCCCACGAGCTTGTTTGCTCGCGAGGGCCGCATGCCTTTGAAGAAGCCGATAGCGCTTTTCCACACACAGTGAAAACACTTTGACAACACCACAAAAGCACGCAAGCACCACTTCCATCAGCTGTGGCTCCAAACACTACAGAGTGGCATCTGAGCCCTCTGGCCAGAGGCAGAGTAATCGCAACTCGTTACCCGAATGACCACTTCCATCCGGCCTCACGACCATTCGTAATTGCACTTAGCTGCCTCCCACGCAAGCTTCCCCCTCAAGTGTCCCTGAAGCTTTCTTTCGCACAGTTCGACGCCGCCGTCGAAAAGCCATTGAACTTAACCCTGACAATAGCCGGGGTACGCGACTCGTACGCACTGTCCGCGGAACGGGTCCCCTCCGGCACCCCTCGCTGCCATTGCTGCTTTTACCTTTTGGGGCGGCAGCCCTTTGACCCCAGCGTTTCCTCTGTCTGCTTAAAAGCTACGCCGCCTAAAACATCTTAAGATAAGGACCAAGTCGGCGGCGCCCGGGGGGGATATGGAGATGGCCCGCTGCCCGGCGGCCCGCAAACTCAACTGAAGTGACTGCATACTCCGCCATGTATCTTCCCATATTGCTTCGGTAGTTGCTCTCCTCGAGCTAGCTCAATGGCTCGAGTTAATTAATCCTCCCAGAACGGAAATGCAGGCTGAAAGTTCCCGTTATGTGGGCGCGCCACGCTGGCTGGTAAGGTTAGGCGTTAATGTGGATAGTGAATACAGGTCGATGCAGACTAGGAGGCCCCAAGGATATGTTTCACCTGTCCTGCTTTGCTGGTTCGTGGTTTTTGTTACCTCAATTGAAATACCAACAGCAAAAAAGCACGAGAGCTGCTTCGTGTCCTTCGCTCGGCTGTCACCCTACGACACTGTACACTCGGCACACGGCCGTCGTTCTACTCTGGACAAGCCTTGCGCAATTATTTGTAGTACAGCACACTAAAACCCAGTCGGCTGCGACCAACTAAGCTTCAGCCCAAGGCGCTCCTACAACGGTGGCGCCACTTTCCCGCACTGATCTCTTGAAGAACTGTCTTGATAAGGCAGTTAATAGAGCAGCCTCCAGGCGTGCCGTCATGAGGATGCGGAGGAGCTGGCATCAGGAGCGACTTTCGTTGTGTGGGCAAGACACGGGACCGTGCAGACATGAGCAGGCTTGTCTAGAGCGCTCAAACTGTGGTCGGCGGAGAGAAAAGAGTCAATAATTTAAAGCCGGTTTTGGTTTTCATAGGTATTTCTTGCGCTCAAGGGTAGCTGTATAGCTTCCCGAACGCTGAAAGTACTATCGCAGTGCCTGCAACAAAGCAGCTGCGAGTAGAATTCACGTTATTTGTCCCACAGCACACATCTCTAACGACCCAGACAAGCCTGCATATCTCTGTACACCGTTCATGTGCCGCGCTAGAGTACATTTCAGGGTTACTCGCGATATACGAATGAGTTGTGCTGCGATTGGTTAAGCCGAAGGGCGCAAGAAGAGGAGCGGCAGAAGTTGAGCCTAATAGGTGCGCAGCTCTTTCGTTTTGTTCCTCCTCTCTCACATTTGTCTTGCTATTTTCTTTTTTCCATTCTGTCGTCGCCAACCTCAATGGGCATGGCCATTTATCTTCTTACTTACAACAGTTACACTTGCCCTCTTCACACTCTTGCACATGAGGCGTGGACGTTGGCAATGTCCTTCAACGTGTTACCGCCTGTCCACAGTTCTTTTCTCATTCAAAGCTTCTTTCTTGTCCACCAGTTGATCCAATGGTCGTTTTATCTCTATTAGGCTCCCTACCTCTGACCTCTTCCCACCGTTTGTCACTTCCCTCCAAGGGTGCCCAATAGGCCCACTTACAATCATATGAAAAACCTTCGCATCACGTCGGCTGCACACACTGGTACCAAATGGCAATTTTAATGAGCGCTGACCCAGGCCCTCCGGTCCGCTCTTCGTATTGCCAATATTGACACGTTCTTCCGTTCCCTGCGTTGCAACCTTAAAGCAGGCTCACTTTTTCGCCTTGTCATCCGCCCGCCTTTGCCGCTTTTCCCAAACCCAACCTTTTTCCAACTTGTTCTTTCTCACGGCACTTTCTTCTGTCCACGTTCTTCAATGCCGGTCGCATCCTATCCACAATACGTGCCATTGCTCTTTGTCATCTTTCTGTTTTATTTTTATCTCCTACCTATTTTCTTTTCTTTCTCCAGCTTACATACAGCACTCCGGCCAGCAACCAACCTATGCTGAAGTGTTAGGGCATACGAACATTTTCTCCGCTTTATTCTTCTTGCAGTAAACGCTTTCGGCCTGCTTACGGTGATGATGATTATGGCCTCGGGCTTAATGGCACATACCCACGGCAGGGGATTGCCCAGGGTGCATAGCTCATACAAATGCACTCATGTACAACGAGTGACTGCTTTGCACGCCCATCGACACCTTATTCGTGTGGCCTCAACTTTTTTTCTTTCTGACAGGCTTTTATTTCGAAATTTTCTTTCGGCCATTCGCCAAGGTTCTTTTCTGTTCGTGCCTGCTATAAGCACTTATTAGGCGAGCCTTTCTCGCACCTTTATTTTTGTTACACTCTAGCATGGCTGTTCAACACAAGCGGTAAAAGCGATGAACACTGACTGGGGTACTGATGTAGTAGGCCTCTTCAGCGACGACTGGGTTTTGCGGCCAGCTTTTAGTTCTGAAAGCTGATCAGTTTGTTAGCAATTTTTAACCTCGCAAGTCCTCTTCAGTGGTACGGTCGTGTTCTGTGATGTTTAGCTATGCAATATTTTCGTGCGTTTTGCTTGTAGGATTCAAAGTTATTAAACTCGACGTCATGCGTCAAGCGACATTTTGGAGAGAATATTTCTGCAGGCCGAGAAGACGCAGTCATGTGACACAGTAATGACGATGTGATGATGATGATTATTTTTTATAACACAAGGGCATCTGTGCCCAAAGTGTGCCATGGCACAAGGTTTTTTCTTCTACTCAAGGTGCGGCCAAAGACCCACTTTCCTAGCACCTCACCCTAAAGAAGCCGCGCGCCAGGCAGGAGAAAGTATGTACCCATTCCATCACCGGGTGGTACCCGGCGGCAGTGTGGATCGAGCCCCGCACTTTCCGAATGCGAGGCGGCTTCTCAAACGTCTAGGCGACATCTGTCGTCTTACGTGACCAAATGGTCACCTTGTTGCCTCTCATCTAAGAACTATTGGCGCTCATGCTGTTCAAAGAAATAGCAATAATAGCCGCTGTGGCGGACAGCAGTTCTCATTGATATCTGCGTGCGGGTAATATTGTGGTAATTTTTGTACCAGGGATGACAAGCGAGCACCCCTAAAGCAGATGCTTCTGGAGGTCTTGTGTGCTGCGTTTTCTACGGAATCACCCGCGCAAGCCGTATGATTACAGCTTGCTCGGCGAGGTGCTTTGCTACTGGGTTAATTAGGAGACGAAAACACTACCAGAGGCTGGCCGACGTCTTTAATGCAAATACTATTTTAATTTCTGATTGCTGCATCACTGGCAAAAGGCCCGGAATTTTTTTCCACGAAAAATACTTCGACGCGCGAAAAGGTTAATGCGCCAGTGAAGACTGAAGAGGCCGGCACCGCTTTGGACCTCCCCTCCACGAGCGGTACGCGCATAATGAGTGGCTCCAGTTCTGGTATCCTAAATTTCTGAAAAGGCAGAATATCCCCTGACGATCTCGCTACCCTCACGTCCTCACTCCCCTACCCTCCCTTGCCTTGCCTACTTTATCTGAGTATTGGCTCATACATTCCTCTTCCCGTGTAACGAGGCAGCCTACGCCAATGCCTCAGCCCTGCCATAGCCCGAATCCATGATACAGCTCGAAGCCCGTCCACAGTACGAGGATGGACTCCCTTAAAATCTGGTAGCCCCGCTCCGTTAGGGATCGAATGGTAACATACCCCGAAATCATCCACTACTACTCCCTGGCAAAAATGGTGTTCCCTCCTGGAGGAGTGGAGAATTTAGCACAAACGGCTCATAAAATGTTTAAGTATTAAATATTTCAGCTCCAGTTCTCAACCAACGGAGCCAAGCGAGACAGAAATCATGAGGCATATTTTATATCCTCAGTCACTGCCTGAACGGCGCACGTTCATCGTAGTCACGTGGTGAGAGTAACGAGCTTGCGCCTCAGGGCCTACCGAGAGCAGCAGTACGAGACAGCGCCGTCGCGAGGAGCTGTTCACCCCGTAATTACGCAATAAAAGTGCGTGCGTATCCCATCGCTTTCTTAAAGCTATTACAGCTATGTCGTCACCTGCCGGTGCCGCGGGGTACCCGCTGTGAAAAGAGTGAGGGAAGAGGAATTGAAGTGGTCGGGACTTGCGGTTGTGCCGTCCGAGCCATATGACCGATTATATGGCTGTCTTTGGCAGAGACAAGACATTTAAGCGAGCTTCTTTCTTTAGAAAGTGCAATTCCGATACCTTACTAGCATTTCATTCTGACATCCTCTTTCTTCAATATTTTTATAGCTTTATGGGATATAATTTCTTATAAAATCCGATTGTGAAATTGAGCGCAATATCTTTTCTTAAATAAGGCAGTACTATTGAGTTCCCTTTTGAACCCGAAGGAACAAAATTTTTTGTAGTAATAAAAAATAATTTTAAAAATATTAGCTTTAAACAATGCCCGTTTACTGTGCGATGTCAGTGCACGTTAAAGAACACCAGGTGGTCGAAATTTCCGAAGCCCTTCACTTTGGCGTCTCTCATAGCCTGAGTCGCTTTTGGACGTTAGACCTTATAAACCAACCAACCAACATCCCTGGCCTTTCCCTGCTGCTCGTAAGCCTGGAAAGGCGCCCCTTAACCGTTTACTACCCAGCGACACAAATTCGCGACATGCCGTTAGCACTCCGGTAAGCCCACTATGCCAAAAGCACGGGCATCGACTCGGCCTCACGCAAAATTTAGAATCGCCGTTTTAGAGTCTGGTAAAATGCGCCGTGCATCCGCACGGGTGATGGCAGTTGCGATGCCGAATTCCTTTGCAGCCTCTGGGGAGGGGTCTGGGAGGAGAGGTAGTGTAAGGAGGGCGAATGGAGAGGAGTCCACCAAGGCTGCGGTCACTTCATTACCCATTCAGGCAGGGTCCACCGATACGGCGTCCAGCTGGGAGCCGCACTCTGGGTGGAGTGCCTTAGGACGGGCTCTGCGTAGCTGCTCATGGTAGGACGGCCGCATATTCCTCGGGAGTGCCTTGATGAGCATCTTCCAGTGAAGGAGTCGAGGGATAGGGAAGAGAGTTTGGCCGCTGGCCGGTATTCTGATTCTGATGGAGTCCGGGATATACCAGTCTGTGGAGGTTTTTTTGAGTCTGATGTATTGGGCTCGTCAGTGGGCCTCCACGAGTTGCTTGATCTTGTTGCGTAGGCACATGTCTAGTAATCTCTATCTGAGTGTGTAATCTCTATCTACCTGGCTTGCCTTGCAGATCAAAGCATCCAAGGCAAACGTTATGTCGTGTTCAAATAGTTGGAGGGATGAGGTGGTGTGCAGAGTCGACCCCACTTGTCTAGAGTGCTAGGACGGTGTGCTGAGAGCAAATGACCTGAAATGTTTTCGCAGCTGCTTTGCTAGCGGTAATGCGCTGGTGCCTGGGCGTTCACGTCTCTATTCGGCTGCTCTCCAGCGCAAGCATTAGCAACGAAAGTCAATACGTGGTTGATAATTTCTCCTCATTCCCCCCGAGCGGTACCTTTCCAGCGCTCTAAACAAGTGTGGCCGACTCTGTACAGCACACGGCTGAGGACGAAGCCTTGGAGGAGGCGACTGGCGTCGTGCTCCGCAATACCCCTATCGTGACCCGAAACTGTGCAGATGTGCTGCGATATCGCGCCTGCAACCTACTTGAGTTTTTCGAAGGTGGTGGTGTTTTTACCATCGGTCTGGATGTGTAGGCCCAATACGCGGAGGGTGTCAACCTCCTGTGCGAGGTCCACTTACAGTTGAGTGGTAATGGGGCAGCAGGGGGAGCGGCAGCTCTTACGCCGGATGAGGAGCAGCAGTTCGGACTTCCCTGGGGAGCAAGATAGTCCGATTCTCCATGCGTAATTCTGCGTGTGGGTGGCTGCTTCCTGCAAGGTGTTCGCTATGCCACCGTCACTGCTGTCCGTGGGCCACAGCGTGATTTTGACGGCATAAACAGTATGTTTGAGGTGGAGAATGGTTAAAATTTCGGGCGAGGGAGATTAGGGGAATATTAAGCAGGGAGAGGGAGAGGAAGGACCCATGAGGGGTACCGATACTCTGAAACGAGTAGGAGGGGTAAGAGGACCACCGAAGTGTATCTCAGCCATGCGGCATATGAGGAATGCTTGAATGTAAGTGCACGTACGCGCACCCACATTAAATGGGGATTGGGCGGTCAATATCGCGTGATGTTCAATGTGATCAAAAGCGTTAGAGGCATTTAAAGCTGAGACTGCCGTAGGGTGAAACAGAAGAAGTGGGTCGAAAATGTCGTGTGTGAGTCGCAGCATGGCATCCTAGAAAGACACATTTGGGGGGGGGGGGGAGATACGACCACGCTGTGCGGGTACTGATTGTTTTCCGCATTGTGTGTTGTGAGTCTCGCTAGCATATCCTGGTTGAAGAGCTGCCCGATGCATGAGGCTATCCTATTTAATGCGTTATCAGTATGGTTGAAAGCAAACAGGCTGCAGATCAAGGTGAGAAGATGAAATATGTTACTTTCCGCCAATAAACAAAATAAGAGGTTCCGAAATAAAACTTGCTTCTAACGATGGCACGATAAGTCAAGTGAGAGAAAACAATTCTTTGGGGTACGATTCAATGAACGCGTGACTTTGAATTCGCATGTGAATGCCAATTCATTATCTTAAAAAAAATTGCCTTACCGCGGAGCTGTCGAAAACTCTAGGAGTTTTGTAGAAAACAAAGCAGCTACTACCGCTCTGTTTAAAGAAGGAGCAATATCACTTGCTCTTGTATATTAAGCTGACTTATTGTGCTTTATTATTAGGCCCAACGACCAAGAATAGTGAAGGGAAACTCATCCCGATACAGAAGTAAAGTATTCGGATGTTTTGAAATTTTCATGGCCACTATGGATGCTTATACACAGCCCCTCTTTGTAGTCAGTACGCATACTAAGCGCAGACCAAGTCTTTTGTATGAAAATGCTGCATTCCTTACAGAAAAATCGAATGGTGGTTAAAAAAAACTGCACTCAAAGTTACTGCCTCAGATCGAAAGCAAGATGTACACCCAATATACGAGCAAATTGCAGAAAACAAACGTTCCTTTTCCAAGTAACTAAAATACTGAATACAGTGGTGAAATTACTCTATCGTATCGGCTGTAAGCGAAAACTCAAAAAGCAGATAAAGCAATTGTTAATGCGCCAAAACTTGTATTTGGGAACCGAGTAGCTACTGAGAGTTTCTTATGTCTTTCATCTTATGTGCGCTTTCAAGCAATTCAGAAGTGTCTTTCTGTGTTTACCTCCGAAAATAACCTTCATGTCTTGCTCTTTTCATTGTTTGTTGTTTGTGTTGTGTGCAGCCATTTCTGTACGTGTGTTTTATAATTGATAGCAATTGCTCATGTGTATTCATTTTTTGTCTTACAATTGTTCCGAAAGGTTGGGAATATTTCGTGTTCAAATGTGTGATTATTTCAGTGAAAATTTTCTTGTGTAATTAGTATATTGTAGAAGTTATTGTAACTGTATATCACTGTCTGTATTTGGTGTTTTTTATCCTAACAATGGTTGTAATTACTAGCTTTTAGTGACGTTTATATTTTGAGACTACATGATGCCGAATCTGCGCGGGGGCACGGACCTCTTCAGGCTTTTACATAAGCTTGATTCCCCGCCTCTTCTCGCGTGTACGTGGAATCAATTTCAATTTCAAATCGGGCTAGCTTTTGGAGTGTAACTGGTTTCTTTAGTTTGGGTATGGGCATGGATATTACCTTCGCGTGGCGCCGGGGCTGCGGGAGGATACCGTTTGATGTGTTGGGTATTTTGGGTGATCTGTCGGTCGTCCAGATTACGGAGCACAGAGTTGGTGATCTTGCATGGAACAGGTGCTGAGCTTGTTCAGAAGGTCAGGAGGACCGCTCCGACTTCGGCCTCTGTGCATCTCTGTCCAGTGTGTTATTGGTTTGTCATGTGGAAACAGGTACAGGTGTACATGTATGCGTTTTGAAATGTGTCTATGAGGGCGTCGCGATAACCAATGTGTTCGTGTATGAGGAGTGTCGCGTGATGTTGGGGTATGGGAGAAGTGACCATGCGCACTTGGCGGATAGGTTTCCGGCCATGACTCACATATCTGTACTCAATTCGAGGCGCAGAGCTGAGAGTGTTGTTACATTTTTGTCTGCAGTGCGGCGAGCCGCTTTTTAAGCTTTATATTATGTTTATTGCATTTCAAGCATTTCAGGAGGGTGTTATAAGCCTACAAGAGGTGTGCTAGTCGTCTGTCCAAGGTCGGGGTTTGGGGGATACTTTCAATGTATTGCCTGTTGCGGTGGACGTTATCATTGACGAACTGAACCCAGGAGTCGATGCTATTGATGGGAGTGTATGAGTGGGTGGAGTGCGCCACGCGAAGGTCACCGAGCTAACTTGTTTGTTGCTGTATAGGCGCGACTGGGGCTTTTGTAAGGGTCTGTAATTTGTAACATGTATTGATAACTACCTGCAAATGTGATTCTTCCTGCATGTGTCCAAGAGTTCGTCATCTCTTCTATTCTGAGAAATTTTGGTTAGTATAGAGAGATTTGTTCGATTAAATAATGTTCAATACGAGTTTATTCAAAGCCATAATAAATGCTAATTTTAGATAATAGACTGAAGCGGTTTCTCAACTTCCTAGCGGCGCTAACAAATTTGAGATCTTTCTAATGCAGGCGCATCAGCTAGCACTATGGCGGCGCAATGAGTTTCAATGCGATAGCCATTCAAGCCCCACTCCCTGGAAATTTGACTGCCGCGGCCGCGTTCGATCCCGGCCGCGGTGGTCGAATTTCGTTGGAGGCGAAACTCTAGAGGCCCGTATACTACGCGATGTTAACGCTGTTATAAGAACGGCAGGTGGTCTAAGTTTCTGGAGTCATTCACTACGGTGTCCCTCATAGCCCGACTTCTGTTGTACCTAAAAGACCCTTAAACCCATAAACTTTGGATTTCGGCGGTGAGTGCCTGTTCGAAGCCTCAAAGTAGCCAGCGTAACTGGCCAACTGGGTCAGTGGACACCTTAATAGCGCTTTTGGGTATGGCGGTGGTGACAGAGAGACATGTGCTACTTGCGTTGGCATTGAACAAGTAGTGGCAGAAACGCGCCACTGGAGCAATATGCTGACGACGTTCATTTCTTTTATTTTAGATTTTGCGATGACAACGTTTAGAAACTGTTGATATTAAGGAAAGAAATGCGCATAACTGGCTGACGGGGTCAGTGCACGCCTCAATCGCGCTTTTAGGTACGTGGCAGTGGTGTCCACGTGCAAAAAATCGTCCTTTCTCGCGATATTTTGTCCTTATAGGAATGCTAAACCGCCAGCCATATTTTTATGGATCACTTTGTATTTTAATCAACAAAGGCTTAAAAAGCGCAGTTAATTCCCGCTAAACCGCCAGCCATATTTTTATGGATCACTTTGTATTTTAATCAACAAAGGCTTAAAAAGCGCAGTTAATTCCGGCATAATATTTTGCAAATGCATATTTGCAATGAATAGTTAGAAATTGAACTTTGCTTTCTGACACAATACCTAACGTTGTTTTTTTCTCAATTTGCAGATTGCATTCTCTTTGTAAAGACCGAGAGCAAAGATTCGGTGCCAGAACACTGCCTGACGGAGTTTGGCAACAAGTGTGGCCCTAACAATTACACACTGTACAGCCAAGAACTCTGCACATAGAGGGGCCAGAGAAGGCGGATTCACTGCTTTTACACGGGTAGCCACCGTTCGTCGGCTCCACTTTCGAAATAAAGCTTTGTGTCACCGGCAATAGCGTCTTCTTTCGTTCCGCAGCGAAAATTGGCGGGTTTAGCTCAGTTCTGAGCAGAGGTCAACAGCCTTGACTGCAAAAAGGCACCGTTCCCTTGCTAAATTTGGCGCTGCTTCCTTCTGGCGCACCATTCACGTCGCTGAGCTCGGACTCTCTGAAGGCCGCCGTCGCTTACTCCGCCCTGGGCAAGCTTATGCCCCTAAATTAATTAGAAGCTGCGCAGCGTCACAAGGTTAATTCATTACGTTGAAGCATGTAACTTTACCGTTCTTTTATTCGCTACCTGCATACGCTTCTTTAATCCCTCCTTTAACGGTGCGGTACAGGGCGTCCACCGGCAGAAGGATTTATACAGCGCATTTTCGTTCAACTCCTTACAGCCACTGTGTAGACTGAGATTGAGGCATGTATTAATCTGCAGCTTTCTTCAGGCAATGGACTGCTCTCAACTGATGTCTTTTTTTTAGGGGGGGGGGGGGGGGGGGGAGGTTGGTCTCCCTCAGGGCTCTTTGGAGTTCTAAGCTGGCTCCATATCGTCTAGTGACTGTGTGCTGTTCTTAGTCGTTGTGCGCCTGCCGGCTGGCGTATTCTCGGGCGTTTGCAGACTGGAACGATACCTCGGAAGTGGAAGCACGCAGATATAACAACAGTGCCCAAACTAGGCAAGCGCCCTCACTTGGAAAATACCCGGCCGATTTGGCTGGCGTTGTGCGGTGGTAAATGGTTCGAGAGAATCGTACATACTCAGCTGACAGAGCACTTGGAGAGCGAGGAACTCCTTCTGGACACCATGTCCGGTTTTGAAACGAAAAGCTTCACTACGCGGGTAAGAGCTGAGCTTCGCGTAAGAGCTGAGGGACGTCACGCGCCGCGCAGGTGGTCGCACCTCGCCGCTGCCGCAGCCGTCGCCGCTGCCGACTCCGTCGCCTCACCTTTCGGCGCAGCCGCGCGCTACTGCATATGTGCGTCGCCTCCTCAATGTCGCTGCAACTGCGCGCTTCGCCTCCTCGCCCGCCGTTTGACCTTTCGTTGCAGCCGTGTGTTGCACGCGAAGCAGCCGACAACCCTCCTCTCCGCATTCCTGCGGGTAGTTTTAACCGCGCCCATTTCCGTCTCCTCCTCCGCCTCAGTACAGGCAGTGTGTGAAAGGCCGAGCGCCTTCACCGTTATCGTGGTGCCCCCACCGCATTGTGCGCGAACTGTGGCAGCATCGAATCGCTAGACCACCTGTTTTGCGAGTGTGCGGTGCTCGATTGTGCGCGGGCCAGCCTCAAAGACGCCTACGAAAGTGTGTGCATCCAGTACGCCACTTTGGACGACTTTCTCTTCCCAACCGGAAAAGACACCGCTGTGCGTGCCGCTCTTCGTGCCCTCGTCAGATTCGCTTCTCTGTCTAACTCGTAAACATATGCCATTAAGCAACCAAGTCTACGCCTATAGATAAACAATGTATACAATACCAGCTAAGCTACGAAACATAACCATAGCGTGAAACCAAGCATAACTGAAGCTTTTCGCTTGTATATCCAGGCTTAAGCAGAGCTAAGCCACTGCCTAATTTTTGGCGTGAATCTCTCTGCACAGAACATCATGTTCCAACTCAGTGAGGATATCCTGAACGACATCTCATCCAAAAATGAATTATCCTGGCCGCAGACCCCAACCGATCCTTTAATAACATCGGTAACGAGGCTATCCTGGCCAGCCTCAGAGACCTCCAATGCGGACAGAAAATGTTCCACTACGAGCGGCATTTTCTCACTGACCGAACAGCCACTATCAACGTGGGCGGGCTCAGGTCTGACGAACGGCTCTCCCCGCGCAAAGGCACCCCCGAAGTGTTGGATAACCTGTCCCCTGCTGTTCAATGTTGCGGTGATGCCCCTCGCACGCATGCTCACCGATCAGCCTAGCGTCCGTCATGCGCTCTTTGCCTATGACTTTACGGTCTGGACAACCGCTGGTTTTGAGGAACGGGACGCTTTACGCGTGGCGGCAGCGCTCATCCTTCCTCGGTGGACATGGAGCCTGCTCTTCCATGATACCACCAGCAGGGCAGAAGGAAAATTAGAAGACCAAATTGGCAAAGACCACAAAATCGTACTCGGTCATTCGAACTCTCCACCAGCTGATTCCATCCACTTCATGGGTGCCTTCGGTACCTATGCAGAGCACAAGGAAGCCTTCATAACTGCTCAAGAACGCCGCCTGCGCCTGAGCTCTACAGGCACCAGGAGCCTTCAGCGGCTGGCCCACACAAAAAACGTTCGCACATCACGGACCAGGATCCCATTGGCCGCTCGCGGAAACTATCACGTCTTCCGAATTTCAAGCAATATGAACCCCATAAACCACGGTGCACGACCAAATGCCCGAGCCAAGCAAATAGATCATAAGTTCGTGCGTCGCAAAACAAACAGTTTTTACACTGACTTCAGCCGCTACCATGGTCTGGCGGCTGTGGCAGTAACCGTCAGAATCAACCTCGGGGAGGGGATGGCCAGTGCCACGGTCCAAAGCCGGCACAACATAGCGGACGGTGAGCAAGTCGCAGTCGCGACTAAATGACAAATGACTAAATGACTAAATTCATGAGTGACTCGCAACAAGCCTGCAAGGCCTACCTCAATGGGGAACTCGGCCAAGCGGCCGTCGACATCATGAGGAATCACAGTAACGGTATACACACCCGTCACAGTATTCTGTGCATCCCAGCTCTTAGCGAAAAAAAGTATGTGCTAAAAATACATTTCGAACATATCGTATTAATTTCACATTTATTGAGCATTTTTTTCCCAATGATTCAACTGCAATGCGATAATTTATAGGTATATTAACAATAATATTTTGAATATTCTTAAAAATATGTGAAAATACATTTTTCCCGCTTAGTATGTTTACAATGCTTTAAATATGGATTAAATACATTAAATTACATTGAATACAAGACTAAAAATATGCATTGAGTACACGGAAAATATATTCACTTCTGCTTGAAAAAGGTCTACTATTCGGCTTCACATAATGACACGGGTTAATGCTGGCAACTACAGAACAAAATAATGACCCGGATATAATCGATAAGTATAAGGAGCCCATTCCTGAGAAGACGCGTAGTTACCAACAGTCCTGAGGTCTATGACATTGCAAGCCCGCGTTACGGAATGGGAACGGAAAGTATACCTCCACAAAGCAAATGGCGTTGAAATTGACGCAGCAGACAAGAAGTGCTTCGACAGGTGAGATGGTGGTGGTTGCGTTTGAAGGAAAGATGCAAAGGAAAGTGCACGGGCTTGCCCACTGGCTCGAGCTGAGCCACAATCGCTGCCAAGTGCAGACAGAAGTGTGTTGAAAGATCTAAGATAAAAGACAACAGACGCGCGCCGCAACAACCGCGTCCGCCGAAGCGCCGACGCTGGTTATAACAGATACCCCTTCTAACTTGTCTTGCCTTATATATACCAGGTCTGTTAGAAAAGTATCCGACTTTATTTTTTTCTGCGAACACCTGATGGATATGAAACAAGCGCTCTTGCATCAGCCGACCTAGAACCTTCTTGCGCATGCACGGATTTTTTCCCGCCTGCCAATGGCGTCAGTCGCTGGGACGCAGCGTTTGAGTGAGGCAGGGCGCAGTGCTCTCGTCAGTTTTTTATTGCAAGGAAAATGGTGGAGCAACAGGAGCAGCGCTACTGCATCAAATTTTGCCAGGAACTGGGCGACAGCCAAGTGGAAACTATTCGAAATATTCCGACGGTCTTCGGTGACGATGCTATAAGCAGCACACAGATTAAGCAGTGTTACAATTGGTTTAAAGATGGTCGCACATCGGTGTAGAGAGAGTCACGCTCCGGTCGGCCATCAACATGCCGGAATGACCAGGTAATTGCCGAAGTGAACGTTGTGGTAATGCAGGACCGTGGTGTGACTATCCGAGAAATTGTGGAAGAGGTGGACATCAGCAATTCTCTGCACATTCAATTATCACCGAAGATTTCGTCATGGAAAGAGTTGAGGCGAAATTCGTGCCGAAGCTGCCCACAGTGGAGCAAAAGCAGCTTCGTGTTGAAGTCTCACAGGACATGCTGGATTGCACAAACAGTGACCCTGACTTCAGCGACACCATAAACACTGGTAACGAGTCTTTGGTGTATGGGTGCGACCCGGAAACCAGATGCCAGTCGTCACAGTGGAAGCATTCCACGTCACCAAGCCCAAAGAAGGCCCGCGAAGTGCACAGCAATGTCAAAGTGATGCTGACTGCTTTCTTTGACTCCCTCTGTGTGGCTCACCGCGAGTACGCACCCCACAGGGTCAAATAATGACCAAAGAGTACTACGGGGATGTCCTCCGTCGCCTACGTGGTGCTGTGCGGCGCAAGAGACCGGAGTTGAGGTCAACAGGAAATTGGCACATCCATCACGACAATGCTGCTGCACCTTCCTCGCGCTTGATTCAGACTTTTCTGGCGAAAACCCAGATTCTTGTAGTTCAACAGACTCCTTACTCTCCTGATATGGCCCCCTGCGACTTCTGGCTGTTTCCCAAAATCAAAAGGCCATTGAAAAGAGCGCAATTCCAGAAAGGAGAGGACATTATGGCTGCAACGACAGCTGACCTAAACTCCATTCCGAAAGGGGCCTTTTCGTAATACTTCAAACAATGGCAGCACCGCTGGGAGAAGTGAGTGGAGTCCCAAGGAGACTACATTGAAGGTGATTAGGTTTCCAACGCTCCAGTTATGCCAATTTTTTTTCTTCGGCCAAAGGTCGGATACTTTTCTAACAGACCTCGTATATTTATCCATACCCGCCGAGGCACGACGCACTATTTTTCCCGGTGAGGCATTTTTTTTGCATAAACTGTGGGGCCCCAAATTGTCGCAGTAAGGCCGTATGCTCGCGTTCGAATCTGGGATCCTTCTAGAACCAAACTCCTGGTCGTAACTTGCGTCAGGCATAGGTCGGGAGTGGAACTTTCAACAAACAAATTCACGGGCGTCGAGGGAGCTGGTCGGCCTTGACAGTCGGGGTTCCTATCGCTGTCTTATTCGGGCCCGGAAGTACCCAACGCGCCTTTGCTGGTATAAGGCTAAGTCGAAAGCGTCTTTATTGCTATTGAACAGACAAGGAAAGCGTATTGAGGGGGTCGTTATAACATAGATGTGAAGCTAGCGTACAATAATTATCAACTGGGGGTTAATGGTGTGATTATATTTTTGCTTAAAGGTAAACAGTTCGAAATCAGAAGAAAAACAACCAGATGTGTATCCCAACCCACGATCTCCGATATTCGCTTCTGGCGGTCTGCCACTACGTTCATTGCTGCTCGGTTCATGAAACAAAGAGGTCGCAATGATGCGCGTCTTTTCTCCAGCAATACTTTGTTTTGAGCTAGTTGGTTGTAGCGTGAGATGTTTACGGAAAAGGCGTACTGGCGCTAAAAAACGGAGAAAACGCACACAACAAGACAGGACTGGCGCCAACTTCCAACTGAGTTTATTCACAGAAAAACCACTTAATAACCACAATGTATGCAAAAAGATAAAGACAAACCAGATATAAGGGGTAATTTAACAAAGACACACGTGCCAAATGGACCAAAGCAATGATTATAACGCTGACAAAGGCCCACTAAGAAATTTAATATCTTCATCCGACAGCGAAACAGATGGTTTGCTTATGCAGATATCACCCACCTGCTTGATGTAATAGGTTTCTATTATCTCACGCCTTAATCTGTCTTTTGACCTTGCAATGAATTTGGTGTTCTCAAAACCGGGACGGCATTTGCAGCTTTTGCAGTTAGCGGCCATGTGGCTGCCATAGCCATTTTTTACAGCAATCTTGTGCTGCCTCACTCTTTCATTGTAGCACTGACCTGTCTGGCCGATATATTCCTTACCGCAGCTTAGAGGAACAACGTACACAACATCAGTCGTGCATTCAGCCTTGTGTGTTGTCTCCGTTTTTTAGCGCCAGTACGCCTTTTGCGCAAATATGCCTTTTTTCCGTTTGCTGTCCTTGGTACTTGCTCCTTTATATTTCTGGGTATGCCGTTAGAAGCCGTACGTTTTGGCAAAATGAGAATGTAAAGAGTTGCGAGAGCATACAGGCATTTATTTCTTTTATGGTGTTCGTTGCCAGCCTTCTTTAGCCATGCCATCATTTAGCATCCAGATGGCTGAGCCAACCCAGCACCTACAAACTCTTAAATTCCCATGTGTGTACAGCAAGGAGCAAGTATTACAGCAAGTATATTGAATGAGGTCAATGTCATCACCAGGTAAGCGATGCCCAAAAATGTCTCAAAACTCACCGAGAGAACACGCATAGAGATGCAGTTATGACAGTGAAGCAGACATCATTTTCCATCTATCTCTTCCACCTTGTTTGTGCATACACAATATGTGAACAGATTATGCAGCAGTTTTCTGTTCACGGTGCTTATTTGGCACTCAGATCTTGCGGAAAGCAAATATTTCGACTACATTGAGTGTCAATAGTAGTGAGTATAATATCTGTGCCTTGTTAAGAGAAAAGCTGCCAGCAAAACCGACTGCGAGTAAGGCTGACAGTTGAATTACTGCTTAACATTTGATCCGCGTTCATAGTTTAACATACTGCCTTTTACATTTTCCCTCTCAAGTGAAATCAGACGCCTTTATTTTAAGGATCTCTTTGGAGTGGTATATGACATTTGCATTACAGTAGCATAATGACAGGGTTATTATTCTGCTATAGTTGCTATTAGCACTCAATGTGACATGACTGTAGAAAGATAACAGGGTTGTGCTGCTGCTGTCATGTAGCACATGACTTGACACGGGGCAACACAGTGGCAGGGTTTGATACCGAACTCTAGAGAAGACAAGCGCGCATACATTTTTGAACAAGGGAATGTCACATATCTCATCGACGTTCTAGTTCAAAGTGAGAGCGCAATACACTGACCTCATCAACGCGGTTTGAAAAAGTACGTGTACGGCGGGATTTAACGCACTAGTAGCCGTGAGAAACGCAGCACCGATGTTCTGGTTTCGAAGCTCGTAGTTGTTGCCGGGCGGCTACACTCCTCGTCTTCTTTTACGTCTACGGGTTCGGCGCAACTTCTTCACTAAACCCCCCCAGGAAAGGGGAACCCGTCCTGGCGACTCAGTGCAACAAAATGATGGTGGGGTCATAGTATGGCTTCAAGCGGTCGTCGTGAACGATCTCACGGCCAAAGCGGCGAAGGTCGCTGGTGTGAGCTAAAGGTTCAACGAGATAGTTGACACGGGAAGTTTGTGGGATGACACGATAGGGCCCGTGAAATTTCGCAACCAGCTTTCTGGACAAGCCGGCTGGTGCCGAAGGGACCCACAGGCAGACGCGATCACCAGGAAGGAAGGCTGGTAGTGGCCGTGCCACGACTTTGGCATAAGGTAGGGGAGCAGGAATCGATGTTCGTGGAGACGAGACAGCTTCGGCACAGGTGAGAGGAGCCGTGAGCGGGGCGTCGTAGGAAAATGGACGGCAGGCAGAGGGAAGTTTTACACTTGGTCTTTTGAAAAGTATTGATGACGGTGAGAACAACACTCCGAGGGTGCTGTTTCCACTCGTCAAAATGCCCCCTGCGAGTTACTATATACGAAAAATGTACCTCGCAAAAGTCGGTTTCTGTGTTTCTCACTGCCGATTCAGAAAGGCTTCAAGTGGATCACCAGTTTCTGATCAAAACTTCGTACAAAGTTTTTTATTTTTCATGTTCTCCAGTTTTTCAAGTTAACATATGCGAAGAACATATGAGCTTTCTAGTAGATGTTAAAGACATTTAATAATCAATCCCGCAGGACAAATTACTTCAGTTTTCCGAAAAAAAGCATCGATCACTACGGCGGCGTTGCTACGGTGGCGGCCAGAACGCTGCCGGTATATCAGTACACGCCTTCTTGAACCCTCTGTGTATGTATCTGTTAGCTGCAGCGGTGGCTCCATGGTTAGAACACTTAGCTGATTACCCGAAAAACGTTGTTTTAATCCAGACTGCGGCGGTCCCTTTAGATGGAGCCGAAATGCTAGAGGCCCGTGTACAGTACGATCTCAGTGCACGTTAGATGCCCACCGGTGGTTGATTTTACCCGGGCCCTTCAATTCGGCGTCCCTCATAGCCTGAGTTGCATTGGTGCGTTAAGCCCGATCGAACCGAACAATGTGCCTATCCTTAATATTTTGCACATGCGAAGGACATGTTTATCTACGAAAATTAGGAATACCCACAGGATCATGCCTCGAAACCCCATCCTAAGCGACATTTGTCTGGCGCCCGCAGGCAAGAAATTGGCTCTCATTCTTCCAAGTTCTGTTGAGCAGACGTTTCGACACAACGATGACTGTTTGTTCGTCATAAACATTTGCAATCAGTTCGTTAGCTCAGCAGTACTGGCGGTTGTGAACAATTTTAATTCGGCCTTATCCACTTTGGTTCTGACACACGAGTTGCCCGAAAATCGATCTATCCGATTCGTTCATATGAAGCTGCAATTCCAGGCTCAACACATGTGTTGGACATACAGATAAGAACCCCCCTATAAGAAGCCTGTCCTTCTTACCATTCACCGCATTCAAAATTGGTCAAGGAGCCATAGCCAGCTCGTGTTTCCCCAACGCTCTCGAAAATCCTAGTCCACCCATTGTGCAAATAAGCTTTGAAAAGAATGCAATCGCTTCTCATGAGCAGGCTATATACCGTTAATATCTGCTTGTTTCTGTCACTCGAAAGCTGCGAAAACGGAAGGAAAAAAGTATTAGCTCGGATAAATCAGACTCGCCTAATAAAAAAGAATAAAAAAGTTGCCGCCATTCTGTATTGCCGCACTGTCACAAAATGTTAGAAATATTATGAATCTTCCTAAAATAAAAGTATTCCTTTCCGCTCCTGGAAAGCTATCTAAAATATTCAACCGCGTGAACCCTCATCCAAATAAATGAATACTTTGTAAAAGTATTAATCAAAAGCAATTTTTTGAATATGATAAAGAACTTATTTAGTAAATTCTCTGACATGTGGGTGAAAATAGATTGGGCCGAGTAGCAGGTGCCTAACTGACCGGTCCCACGAGAACAAAAGTGATGTAAAAAATGGCGTGCAGGGACGTGTTGCCGCCCATTGCCAAACATGCAGAAAGTGTCATCCAAATTTGATGCACTATGAAGTGATAGGTTCGCATGCTGACGAGCTCACTAGGGAAGTGAATGAATGGCCCCTGCACCGTATCAAATGGCACTTGTGTCAGAGCACAATGAGTGTTTTTTCCGACAAATGAAATTATGTTTCTTTCTATTAATAACTGAAACCTTTGTAACGCTGTTCTCTTCTTTCTTCTTTCCTTACCCTATTTTTGTGCATTTTCTCAATGTTTTATTTGTTGTGAAACATCTCTACAAAAGTGGACCTCTTCGCAATAAATCGTCAGGTGTGAGCTAGCGCCCGTTGTTGTTGCTGTTGTTTACCTCAGTAAACATGGCAAGTTCTACGTCTCTTTTCTGCGTCCTTCCCTTCGCGCTGTTTTTAGACTGATAGTCAACAATTAGTCCATGCTTGAACATTGTCTAATAAGGTAATTTCTTACAGGTCATTAACACATTTTTTCCTCTTTTTTGGTACGGACTGGAATGCTCGGCAGGCGAAGACTGGTCATGTGGGGCTATGCTATATTTATTATTATTCATGTAAATCATCATAAATAATGGTATGTTATCGCGAAGCACCAGAATTATGAAACATAATAGGTGTTATTATTGTTCACAAAATTTGAAGTGTTGTACTGATCCACAAAAAGCATCGTACCTTAGTTTTTCGAGAAGCGCTCAATTTGGCCCTCTAAGTTGGCTTCTATAAGCTCCACCGCCGTGTTCTAGAAGCCTAGTGCTTAAAGCCTGGCAGTAGAGGTGCCCGACGGCGGGCATAAGCATCCTTTTTATGTATAAGGGATGAAGCTGGATATCTTGTACTCTATCTTGAAGACAAAGAAAGTAGTTGAAACCCCCCTGCTCATTTCAGAGCCTCGACTGTGCGCTGTCTATTCCCAACATGTGCGCTAGGCACAGTTCTGCATTGGCGGCAACGCGTTCGCTCGTAATTTTCACTGATGGTTCTGTGGGTAAGTCCAGAGGAGCAAGCGCAGCTGGTTTTCACAATGTTTCTTTGAATACTGCCTTGTCTGTATGCTTTACTGAAGTCGTGCCCTTCACATCGGCCGAAAGCGTTGCAAGCGAGGCAGCTTTACGGAAGCTGTGGTCTTGTCCGGCTCAACCTGATGTTATCGTGAGGGAATCAAAATATTCAAAGGTTCGAGCGCCTGTTCCATACTGATGCCTTGTCTCTTAGCTCTCTACGCATGGTGCATAATCTGCACAGCTGAGGCTTCTCTGTGCGATTGGAATGCGTGCCCTCAAATATAGGTGTCAGGCATCGAGGTGGCGGACAGTCTCGCACATAAAACGCTGTCTGGTAATCTATCAAAAAAGTTACTCAAGATTCCAAGGGACTCTTCAGAGAAACCGTTTTCGGCCATTTCAGTACCCTGTCATGTTCACCCAACAGGCCATGTGTGACCAAGAGACTAAGAAGATCCCAGGCTAGTTTACTGCATGTTAGTTACGCGAGCTCTGCTCGTATCCTTGAGTAGCTGTGTAAGACGGGTCTGGGAACATCTGCGTTGCGTTCCACATGTGGTGTGTGCGCCGATATACATTATCATATACACTAACCAGTGTACAACGCGGAAATATATGTTTTGCTCGCTTCCCTCTGGAATGCAGTAGGCAGCCATAGTTACCTTCATTACATTGTCTGCCCCGTGCGGAAAACAATGATGTAGAAAGGAGTCTTCATGCTTTCTTTCAAAGTTCCCCCAAGGTTCTGATTTGAACTGCAGATGGAGACCGCAAGAGATCACTATTGGCTGTTACAGATGACGGTGTTTAGAGCTGTGTAGATCATTCAGATATCAGGATGTTCCTGATTTCTGGACATTCTTTAGCAGTGAAAGGTGTCTGCGGAGGTGCAATTGCCAGCATAGTCTGCAAGACAAATACCATTCTGGCAAGCAAGTAAGCCCACCAGTAGCTTGCAACAATCCCATCCCTGAACCTGTCAGACAGTAGAGCCTGCTTGGTTGACTTGTCCTCGAACTAACTCGCACGCCACCTCACTGCGCCTGATTCTGTCGTGTCCCGGAACCCATACGATTTAGATTCGGCCGATGGTTGTGCTTCTTGGTGCCTTTTTCTGTTTGCGGGTTGCTGCCGTGTCGATTCAGCGTCCAATGTAGTTCCTACATGCTTTTCTGAAGTCTGTGGCTATAAAAAAAATATTGCCTTGTTGCGTCTTATTGGACGATTGCCAGAGCGATGGCAGCTTCTTCAGCGGCTTCCATGCTTGGGCTGGCTATCGTAGCGCTTGCTCTTTCAACTCCCACCCGCCTGCGTCCGTTGCTACGGCGACCGTCTTGCGCTCGCACCTGTTCTTGGCTGCGTCCTTGTAAGAACGCCAAGGTTGTCTTGAAATTTCCTGCCGGTTGCCCGGACTCTTGCTTGTCTTCTCTAGCGGTGAAGTTTCTCAATCATGTGCAAATGTAGTGGTCTTACGCGTATTTTTCTCGTCTTCATCTCTGAGTTGGTGCTTGTTCTTTTGGGTGGCCCTGGATAATCCTAGTTTCTCTAGTAAGTACCTCCCTATTCTCGTCTGCGCAAGTATGTCAGCTTGTGCGCCTTATTCCGCTTCTCGTAAGTCGTTAAATATGTTCGATACTCCCAAGGCAATCAGCTTCTCTGTAGTGTTGACAGCGGAACTTGGCGCGCCGTATTGCACGCTTTGCACAGAACTGTCGCCATTAGCATGAGCTAATCCTGCTTGTTGAACTCGTGGCAGGGGAGACTGTATGTCGACCCTTCCTCATTAGGCTTTCTGTTAGCCTGAGGGTGTCCTCATCCGTCATCCCCTTCCTTCTGCTGCTCATTGATTGTACCATTTTGGTGATTCGCTCCATTGTGTTCTTCAGGGAGCCGACGGTTTGGCTGCGCTGTTTCGTGCTTTGCAACCACATCCCGAGGTCTTTGATTTCAGTCTTGTCTTCCGAATTTCACTTTGATCGGAGAGCCGTACCTTGGCGCACCTTTCTTGATCCTTACGTATTCTTACTTTTCTGTCGAGCACGCCCGGCTCCTCTACCTCATGTACTGGTCGACTTGGTGTATTGCCCTCTGGAAGTTTTTTTTTCCGCCAGCCATCCTTTAGTTGTCGATATTGTGATATTGTTCACGCACACTGCGTAGACATTGTCCGTCATCTTGTGGAGCTTTTCGTGAGCTCTGTCACCCCCTCGTTGACAGCAGCAGCGATATCACGCAGCCTGTAGGGGGCCTTTGTTTGCGCCGTGAAATATGGTGTGAGAACAGAAAATTTTTTCTTGTGCTTTTTTACTACGATATGCAGCAGATGTGTACCAAATAGGAAGAGTTCGGTTTTGAATGGGGGCAGTGCCCACTTCCTCGTTATGCCTCGCGAAAGCAGTCATTCACCTCGGAGGTGTGTTGTTACTGTGCGTGTGGTGAGCCTAAATTTCAGAACTTCCGCGCAGCTGCCTTCTGTGCTTCATTCAGTTTTTGTTTGCTGCGCGAGAGCAAAACACTCATTCGCCATTACCTGTCGACGCGCGCAGGACGCTCGCATATAAAGCCAATGTCTGTTTAACAGCCTGGTTTAACAGCCGTCGGTCTATCGTTAAGGTGGTCTGGTTAACAGCTTAGTTTAACAGCCGCCGGTCAACCGTTAAGGGTGCCTTCGAGTTCACAGCCATGGCGGCCTACCTTGTCTCTGCGCTGTTAATCCTGTGCGCCACTCCCGCAGCCTTCGGCAGCGAATCACTGGTGAGAGAAACACCACAGCTTTGGCGGCACGCTTCGATCCGTGGCTACGTTCTGTATGTTTGTACAGAGCTCATAAGTGAGAACCTCGCTATGATTTTTCATAACGCCGCTATGAATGGCTGGCTACATTTTTGTGCTTGAAAATTCAAATGGTTCATAATTTCGAGTGAAAAGACTGGAATGATATGTTAGCCAAACAGATACTGCAACAAAAAAAAAAAAATTGAAGCATCTGTGAACAAATTTGTACGCTGCGTCCCGCCGAGACTTTTTAAATTCAGAAATTTGTTGAAAATTGGCTTTTTGACGAAAGAAAATAGCCCAGTAATTTTCTCACAACTCAGGGGACTACCGAACCGCGTCGTAAGGGAAGGGAGGAAGGTGGGATTGAACGAAGAAAGAGAGAAACAGGTGCCGTGGTGGAGTGCTTCGGAGTAATTTCGACTAGCTGGGAGCGTAGTCCTTGCACTGACATCGCACAGGAACCAGTGGGTTCACTGAAATTCTCCTCACGACGAACTTTACAAACTCCTTTTCAGAATGTCCAGACACAGGAATTGATACATGCGGTCGCAGCGCTAGAGAGTGACGTGGCGATTTTCGACTCCATAGACGACCCCAGCCAGCGATGCATGTATGCTACTCGGCCAGTATTCTTCCCTGAAGAACAGTTCGCGATTTACATTCTTCACTACCCAGATGGAAGTGGGTAGGTAAGCAGCGTGCCTGCTTTCGATGGCCTCTTCACAAATACAGAACTACCGAGATCGTTCGAAATATTGTGCGCACTTCCTTAAAAGCTCACAAGTTAATATACTGCATTAGGATATAAGGTTATTAATTATCAGAACGGTCACGTACTTAAAATTTAGATTATTTATTATAAGTAGCAGATTTCAAAACCTATGCGGTGTATCAATTTGAGCGAAGTCGAAAATAAAATGCAGGTAGCAATGAAGTTTGGACCCAACCAAACAATCTTTCTCTAGCTCCTCGAAATATTTCATTGTGCATATCTCAGACATTAATCTTCTTCCTTTTGGAGTGAACCACCAACAAGCCCGGCTTTTAGTTTTCAGCCCTACAAAATAGGAAGCCGTTTTCCTGAGGCATATGGTTTTATATTTAAGAAAGAGCTGCGTCTTGGCGAAAAATTCGTATTGAAAATATCCGAACAAGCTCGGCGGCAAGGCAGTTTTAGCAGTTTTTAGCGAGTAGTTATTCATGCTAATCTCCGCTTATTTTACTTCCTCAGAGGGGAGGGAAAACGCGCTTACTGCGTTAGCCTTAACGTCTCCGATTCAGGATACTACCCATCCGGCCCTTGCGAAGGTACGTTTCCAATTTTTGTACTTTTCTTGACGCAACCTTTTCCATATTCCTTCAATTTACCAGTGTCATGCAAAGACCTGCTTTCCTGGACAACGCTTTCAATTTTGAGGCAACTGTGCAAAACCTTAAAGTACTGCAATGTATGTAATGATAGAAACTTAGTGGCTTTCTGATGCATACCAAGATGTGATTTTTAACGTTTCTTTTGCCCTCCCACCGAGCACATAAGACTGCCACAAAAATCCAATGGTGTGCTTTTCCACAATCTATGGCAGAAATCTGGATCGCCCGGACGAGGTATCTGCGGATGATTTCATTATTGTGGTGTAACCCGTCGACAGGCGAAAAAAATTGCTGTATTAAATAACTTTAAATTAAATAATTTTTCTTTGTGTTTAAAAGCGAGAAACCACTTCTGCAAGTTCTGAGTATTTCAGCCTTTAAGCAGCACCAGTCACGTGTCGAGATGCATATTTATTTTATAGCATTGATTTCCTATTTGAATACAATAAATAAGCGATAGCGAATTATTTCTTAATTCATCCCAATGTTAGCAATGTGAACATGGCAGTGCATCCTGAGGAGTGCCCTTTTCTTTTCTTTTATTCAAATAACTTTGGCGTGCTTCCTTAGTACGAGCAACAAGCGCCTGTCGGCGTAACGACCGCGCCTCATTCTGACAAGTGTGAGGGTAGACATACAAACGCCCTACAGTCCCAATCAAGCGGCATCGCACAAAATGGCAAAAGTAGATTTGGACTGCCTCGGCCATTCGTTTTCCTGCGATGCGCCTTCTCGTCGGCACTCAGCTGTGCCAATCACAGTTGCTCTGGAGCCGAGCAGTTGACAAGCCTTATCCGTTGTTTTTCGCGCTGCATCGAATAATGTGAATATGAATAATAAAAACATAGGCTTGATCTCCTTTACACTGCTAAAAGGTATTTTACTGGCGTCAAAGAGGACAGTATATGAAAACCTAAAGGGACGTCTCAGGTGTGGTCCTTTCATTCATGTCAGAACTCATTGAGTATTTGTCATCTATTGTAACTGTAATAGTCGCTCGCATGCTCCTTCTTCACCAGCAGCGGTTCAACAGCTGCCTAGAACCTCTGCGCGCGAGCGCAGCCTGCTTTACGTTCCTGCGAAGAGTTTTTCTCCGGCGATCACCTCGCGCGTATTGTTGACCTCTCGCTCAGTTACAGCCGGTGACTTTCAGCAAGGTGACGGAAGCTGGTCTGCGGTAGCTCAAAAATTGTCGGGACTCTCAACTACCTAAACTCACTCGTGTATCCTTACTTGGGTGGGCCCACACCTGTCATCACAATGTGTGCCGGAATGAGGCAAGTGCTATAAGCAATCAAATGTTCCCGACCGGAAGCCGTGGTATTGTGAGCACTTTTCGCTTTTATACTTCACTCTCAAAGCTCAAGGACGAAGCCTCAATTATTGCGAGTGATTTCCGAATGCTTCGCCTGAGCTAGATCGTCTCTCATGTTGTCGGAGGCAGCCGAGCGTAGACGGCATGCAGGCGACAACTAGAAAAATAGAAGATCCAGATCTCAGCAGCAACGGCGACAAGGTGCAAGGCGGAAACAAGCCAGCGAGTGTGACTGAGTGTTGCCAGCAGCACTCAGCACTGTAATGTTCTGCAGTGTACTTGGCAGATGAAGCCATTACTGCAGCGGAAATTGCGTTCCTTCAACGCAATATAGTTGTAAGCAGTTTTTCTATAAAAAGCTATTATCGCAGCAAAAATTGCGCTCCTTCAACGCAATATAACTGTAGACTGTTTATATGTGAAAACGTTGTGCCGTAAATGTATTCTTATGTGGACTACAATTTGCCATTTGTTGGTCAAATGTTTAGGGGAATCCCTCATGGTGGAGTACATTTGTAATAAGGAAGTAATTACACGTTGGCTTCCACCCAAGCGCAGCCATACGGCTGCAAAAGAAAGCTATACAGAGTGATTACTTCCTTATTGCAATTTGCCATTTATGTGCAATTTTACATCGATGAGCGCACTTCATATGCTGGCCTTCGGCAGATCTTGCGCCACAACCATGTAGCTCGGCCTAACTGCTTTGGACTAGTTCTCCTTTGGTAGCCACCTTGTCTTTCAATTTTAAGGAGTTATCAAATTCTCGTGTGACAGGGGTAGTAGGCAGTGGCAGACAGGTTAGACACGGGTAGTTACTCGTGTCGTCGTGAATTAGATCTTTTTGTGGACAAAGAAACGGCTGCATCTCTGAGCGCTCTCCCTGAAAACAATGATAACTCTTCAGGCTTACTGAAATTTGAAAAGCCTCTAGATCCGGAATTTGTACCAGCTCTCAGGAACCATTAAATATAGAGAATTTGTTTAGAAAAAGCGATGTTAATAAAGACAAACCGCATAAAAGAGTGCCTGTGAGATCTTCCGACCTGAATCCTGATAAATGTAAGCAAACACGAACGGCGACCGCGAGGAAGTACATGCTTGCATATTAGGCTCACCCGTTCAAGACATCATCCTCAGTCCGGCCCATAGCAAATGGTGGTGGTCATTGAGGTTTATACTTACATGCTAATTGAACTTTCTTTTTTGTTCTTTCCAGATGCCCCAATTGAGGACTTGGCCCAGTATCTCTACTTCGACGGCAAGATTTGCTACATAACCCGGTTTTCACTTTCCGGCACTCACCGTAAGCTAAAGTGGCGCGTTTTTCTGTTGATACTAAGGGCAAAAAATTGCTTTGAAGCTCCTCAAAAACTCTGCGCAGGGGACTTGTGACCCACGTCCTTAATAACGCTATATCAGGTTAAGATTAATACGTGATCAAATCCGCGTGCATTACTGTTCTATCCAAGAGTTGCGTTGCATCATATAAATATGGCGCGTTTTTACTACGGAATGCAGAGAAAGGCAAGAAGGGAGCTGAAAATACTCTCCCTTTCGCGAAGCGATAAACGTAGCTACTTCTGCAGCCGTGCATACCCGATGTTTCCGCACGGAAGGTCCCCTGGATTTGTTTCTACCTAGACTGCCTTACGGAACTTTACTCTTCTGTTCTAAAAGATAGCGTAGGTAGTAACCGGAATTGCTGAACACGCAGCCCTGAATAGACCGTAAGCTGCACGTGGCCGTGATAACCGGGTGCGTCAGCGAACTGTGCCAGTAAATTTTAAGACAGGTCTCCTTTAGACATCAGTTGACTTTGGCACCATGTCACTGGATTATAAATGACACAAAAAGGTGATTCAAGTAAACTTTTAAGTTTTCTTCACCACAGGATGGACAAAAGCAACTTAAATTTCTAAATGGAGGCATCTGCACATCCCTAGGAGGCATCTATAGCCAGCCGTGTAGTTACCTCTTTGCATCAATCAGCCGCTGCTGTGGGTTGCACGTAGGTTACTCCAAGCTCCCTACTGTGTGCCGCACGTGAAAGTATATGGCTGCAGTTCGGTAATGCATGCACGAAGCTGCGAAATAGGCTGGCAATAGTGCGCGAGCAAAGCCTTCTGCACGTGCACTCGTACCTGGACGTGGGAAATGGCGCGAAATTAACCATTTTTTTTACCCAGCCGTGACGATTCGGTCTGATCAAATTCTTTGCGTCAATTATGTCGTACGCTGTAGGTCACGATCTTTTCCTGAAAACCCTTAAAGCTTTGTTTCGCTGCAAAAATATTATTTAGCTGTTTCCATGTTATTAAATAAATGTCCTCAATTAAATTCCGAGTTCTCTTTTTTTCGCATGTTTCATACGTGATGAAAAAGACTGGCTGCGCTAATAGACGGGGTGGTGGCGAAGAACACAAGCATATGCGCTGTCTAGGAACCAAATGATTCATAAATATTTCCTTCAAAATTTCCAGCAGTATAGGCATTCCCGCAAACCAACTTGATTAAGCTATCCTCTGGCAACCGATTCATACTTTTCTGCAAAAAAAAAACATAGGAAAAGAATATTCTCTTTTACGATTATCCGAAATCACTACCTTTTTTACATCCATAATATAGCCCATCTTGAGTGACAATGCACCGCCTCCATAACATCTTGTTCTCCGATGCTTGCGGGCGGAACGTTAGCAGTATTTTCCCTGCCCCTCCCGATCTGCTCTTTTTGTAGCGCAGCGTTCACAGCAAAGGGCAGAACAATGCAGGGATTTCGTGACACAGGACATGGGCTGGCAGCGAGGTTTTGATTGAGGGACTACTTCAGGCCGTTCACGGATGCTGTGTTCGGTGCGATGTTGTTCCGAACCGCGCTGCTATGATTATACCCGTTCGCTATGCTCCGTGACGCACCCATTACATATGGTCGTTCTCGCCGATGGCCTTTTTCCTCTATGCACCTATCACACCAGTCAGGCCAACTTTTAGGTAAGGCTCATGTACAACGTACGTGGACGGCACCGCCAACAACGACGATGTGATATTGTTCAACGTGCCAGATGAAAATAAGTTAATGTAAACTGACCAATAGCCAATATTCTCTTTTACGATTATCCGAAATCACTACCTTTTTTACATCCATAATATAGCCCATCTTGAGTGACAATGCACCGCCTCCATAACATCTTGTTCTCCGATGCTTGCGGGTGGAACGTTAGCAGTATTTTCCCTGCCCCTCCCGATCTGCTCTTTTTGTAGCGCAGCGTTCACAGCAAAGGGCAGAACAATGCAGGGATTTCGTGACACAGGACATGGGCTGGCAGCGAGGTTTTGATTGAGGGACTACTTCAGGCCGTTCACGGATGCTGTGTTCGGTGCGATGTTGTTCCGAACCGCGCTGCTATGATTATACCCGTTCGCTATGCTCCGTGACGCACCCATTACATATGGTCGTTCTCGCCGATGGCCTTTTTCCTCTATGCACCTATCACACCAGTCAGGCCAACTTTTAGGTAAGGCTCATGTACAACGTACGTGGACGGTACCGCCAACAACGACGATGTGATATTGTTCAACGTGCCAGATGAAAATAAGTTAATGTAAACTGACCAATAGCCAACGGTTTATATGTGGCATTCGAACAGAACCCAACAACGACTGCCGCAATACGCGGTATAGATCACAATGTGAATACGTTTTTATCGAACAGCAAGCCATTTTCTAAAGCCAATAAAAGCCCCGTTGGTGTGCATGCTTAGCCGATGTGACTGTTCTTCATAAAGCGATCGGCACCAGGAACGGCACGTTTATATATATTGCACCCTCCAATACAAATTGATGGTAAGTTTGAAACATTCAACGTTAAGTAAGCACGCGATTCCCTTTCGATTTGGTTAGTCTAAGAGTTTACGTGATGCTTTCTCAGCGTCAACGACACATAGCGAAATGCAGGTAGTGACAAACAAGGCATTTTTCGTCCCAGCTCCGGCCAGTAATGATTGTGTGGTGTTGAGTTTTATGACACGTATGCAGGTAACGCTGTCATACGCCAAACACAAGGTTAAAATGTTTGTTTCTTGCAAGAATTGAATGATTATTTGTCAAATCTATAGTTTGCGCTTACCAATGAGGGAAAAGAAAGTAAAGCCCGTATCCACGCCTTCAGCAGGTCCTGATATGTGGCAGTCAGTTCCTGCAAATTAATGCTCAGATCAAGCATACACGAGAAGAAACGTTGATTCGCAGTTGTGGATTACTAGCCGGAAAGTCCACAAACGGACGGGCCCTTTTTGTATAGTTAAACTGCCTTTTCGACTGTAAAAAACCTCTAGAAACATTTTATACGCCACTGTGTCTACGTGAAGTCTTAAAACAGAAATATTTCAGCAAAGAAACACGCGAAAAACCTCCCTGTGTCAAAATCTTCGTGCGTTCTCTCTCTCTCTCTCTCTGTGCAGACTGCATCCTCTTTGTGAAGACCGAGGACAGGGATTCGGTGCCGGAACACTGCGTCACGCAGTTTCGCAACAAGTGCGGCCCGCAAAAGTACACTCTGTACAGCAAGGAGATGTGCCCCTTTTAGCTTGAAAAGAAAACAATTTTGCCAGAATAATTGTAAGTTACAGGTTCAACAACTGCAAGATAAATACAGCTTCTGCTATGTTGTTTTCATTTAGCAAAATAAACGCTTAAAAAGCTGTACTGACTTCCCATGATGTTTAATATTTTATCTTAGCTCTTCCAACCTTATAGAAGTGTATATATCTGCAGGTAAACCGCTATGAATAATACAGTGACGTGAATAAACAGGGACACCACTGAACTTCAACATTGGCCGCGTCAGTGTCTCATGCACTGTCCCAGTTATATTCCTATTTTCTTCAGTTCCTTTCCATAATTTTTTTAGGTGTATTTTGGTACTTATGGTATCTTCAATTCCCCGGGTGGATTATTTAAGTATTTACATAGGAGGGAGACACGATCTCGCCAATGCTATTCACTGCCTGCTTACAGGAGGTATTCTGGGTCCTGAAATGGGAACAGTTGAGGATAAGAGTTAATGGAAAATACCTGAGCAATTCGCGATTCGCTGGTGACATTGCCCGGCTAAGCCACTCAGGACATCAACTGCAAAGCATGATCCCTGAGTTAGACAGGCAGAGCAGAACGGTGGGGCTAAAAATTACCAAGCGGAAAACCAAAGTAATGTTCAACAGCCTGGAAAGGGAACAGCAGTTCGTAATAGGTTGCGAAGTGCTGGAATTAGTAAGAGAAAAATTCTACTTAGGGCAGGTAGTGACCGCTGATCCGGGTCATGAGAGGGAAATAACTAGAAGAATAAGAATGGGGTGGAGTGCATATGGCAGGTTCTTTCAGATAATGAATGGCAGTTTACCAGTATCGCTGTATAGAAAATACACAACAGCTGTATCTTACCGGTACTCACCTATGGGGCAGAAACGTCGAGGCTAACAAAGAGGGCTCTGCTCAGCTTGTTAAGAACAACGTGGCGAGGTATAGAAAGAAAAATGATAGTTGAGAGAACAAACGCGTGTCAGTGACATAACCGTTGAAATCAAGAGGATGAAATGGGCTTGGGCAGGGCAAGTAATGCGAAGGCAAGATAACCGCTGGTACGGAGAGGATTTCAAGAGAAGGCAAACGTAGCAGGGGGCGGCAGAAAGTTAGGTGGGCGGATGAGATTAAGAAGTTTGCGAGGATACGGTGGCCGCAACTGGCAAATGACAGGGTTACTTGGAGAAACATGGGAGAGGCCTTTGCCCTGCAGTAGGCGTTGTCAGGCTGTTGACGATCATGACAGGAATGAGCCCCACGCTGTGACAGCTCTAAAAATAATCAGTTCACTCTCCGACAGTACAAGCGTTTAATTTCATTTTGTGGCCGTTTCCAGTCCTCCAGATTCCATCTGCTGGGCGTTTCTTTCCAGCTTCCTTAAAGTAATCTAATGACTAGGCATTACCAGAAGCCTACGATGGATACCACCCGTACCACCCGTGACCAGCACTCGTACATCCAGAACACCCAGACAACGCACTGCAAGAGAGGCACGTGCTGTAGGCTTGAAAGCCGCTTTGGGCACTTTCGTTAAAAAGTGGAGACGGGAATTTACGTTGTGCGTATGGGAATAGCGCACTTTTGGGGTAGAAGTGCCTTGCACGAATCGTACACGGTGTCATACTGTCAGCGGGTATAAAAAGCCAACATTTTATCCAAAAGCGCACCAAAAGACCAAAAAACATTGTGCACTACCAGCTGCTAACATACTCAAGCTTTGTGCGAAATGGTTCGTGTCTTCCGTTAATACATTAAAACATATTCACACTCGTGAATTCCTTAAATTTTTCTTTACTATGGGCAGCTTTCTTCAATAAAAGCAGGTACTTTATTCTCAACGCCTTCCACTGCCTCCCTGCCAGTCTGTCGGTGGTGAAGAAATGCTTCAGTTTGGGCCTTTTGGAGCCTAATTTCCCCAAAAGCTGCGCTGCTTGGAGTAACATGGAGACAGCAGAGGCAGGCATAAAACGTTATGCAAAATCTCCCAACTCAGGATTTATCCCATTACTGTGGAAAAGAAAAAAATGTACACGTGACATAGCTTGGATAATAAAACGAATGACAACGTAGAATCCAAGCAAGTACACAGTGCTGACAGCAATAAGCAAAAGAAAATAGAAATTCTTTCAATAATAAAATTTATATCTGTTTAACCACCTCCCTTCTTCAGGGGGTATGGCGCTCGGCTGCTGACCTGAAAGAAGCGAGTTCAATCCCAGCCGATTCGGTCGAATTTCGAAGGAGGAGAAATTCATGAGGCCCGTGTGCAGCGCGTTGTCAGTGTAAGTTAAAGAACCGCAGGTGATCGAAATTTCCGGAGCATTTCACTACAGCGTCCCTCATAGCCTTAGCCCCTTTGGGACGTTAAACCTTCAAAAACCTGGAGTATTTTTGCTCTTCCTGTCGCGGCGCCGAAGGGTACCTTGGAGCCAGGAAGAAAGAACCGAAGGAAGAACACGGAGCCGAACCTGAACGAACTTTGGCGATACAATTTCTGTCTCTGCCACGGTTTCGACGTGCCGCCCTGCTGCCGGACAAGCGCGTGCGTCAACATCATATTCGTCGTCCCGTGTTCGGCAAAGGAGCTAACCGCCTACCCTCCAGCCCGAGCGGCGCCGACGCCAATCTCGCAACGTGTGAGCGAAGCGAGAGAGCTGCGCTTTTTCCGTAATCCAGGCCCTAGGACAACTGGTCTGCGAAGTCATGGCGTCGTCGTTCGATGCCGGACTGAATCCGTTCTCAACAATGAGGGTGGCTGAAGAAAGGGCTACTAGACGTTGCACTCTGCCGTCCGAGCCACAATGGGGACAAAAGGTTGTGTTTGGTCGAGACGGCACCTTGCAGCGGGGATCAATCTCTGATGTGAACTACTTCCGTAGCTCTAGTCTCGACCACTACAAAGTATGCATTTCTGAAAACGGATAGTTCCAACACAGTGTAGGTATCATTGTAATAGCGCTTCCTGCCACTATCAATTACAGCTGATGCACAGCCAAAGACCGCCGCGAAGCAAAGCGCTAAGCCTCGCCGCTATTACCAGTCGTTCAAAAGGGATCATTCTGCAGATAAGGGTACCAAAGAGCGTTTTGAATACAGGAACACTACATACGATGCACAGGCAACGCATATATTAGCGCATGCGGCATGTTGCTCTGTCTAACATATTCGACTCTGTAAAAGGCCATGCCTAGGACTTCGATAATGAATTTCTATACAAATATGTTGTGTCTGCAGAATCAAGTTTGGCTTAAGTTGCCCGCCTTCGCCACCTACGTTTGTCATCCTGGATCTTTGGCACCAGCCTTAGGTTGTTTTTGCTAACAGGACACGGTACTTTCGTGGTTTCTCCGTTCTCATTGTCTTTATTATGAAACGTCACGTGTTCTGGCTTTCTTGCTCCGCTCTAATAACTTAAAAATAAGTACAGTGTGCGTAAATGTGTCAGTCTAACCACCGCTGATTTCGTTGTCCTAGCCACATCGCATGTTGCTACTGAACGGCGTTACTTCGACGCCTATGGTTCAAACACGTTTTGCAATGCCAAAATATACATGCCGCGCTTTATACCGTGCACAAGTGCCAAAAATGCAATTGTGGTTAACTCTCTTTACGTGCCTATTGTACATCGGCAAACGTCGACCCATACATTTGCTCGTTTTTATAGTGCCAACTATTAAGTTTCTGGCTTTTTACGCAATATGTAGTCCAAGAAAGGCAACTGTGGGTTCGGATCCCACCGGCGGCATGTGGTTGTTTTTTCTTCTGCTTTTATAATCAATTACCTTTAAGCGATAACATATTTAATAATATTATAAATTCATCGACACCACAAAATAAAATAAAATAATTAAAAATCCCCTGTGCCCCTTGGGTTCTGTGGCTGTTGGCTTCTCTGATATTTATAACGAGCCCCTCATTCCCGTTTCCTTGTCTGCTTAATTGCTTAACGAGGGCCTCGGTTCCGGCAGCCTTGATGCCTTAGGAAGCATAAGAGGGTTCTCACACAGATTCCACCCTCGCCGTTCGATGACGTTCTACGTCACATCAGCGGTAACTCAGGACGTGCTACGTCCGCCGCTTAAGAACGTTGGTGGCGCTGGTGAACACTCTCAAGGTTAGGTTATTTGTAAACATAAATACCCCCGAAAGCAGAAGGTTTGACAGCCGTCGCCGTAGCTCAGCGGTAGAGCACCGGACGCGTAATTCGGAGGTCGTGGGTTCGGATCCCACCGGCGGCATGTGGTTGTTTTTTCTTCTGCTTTTCTAATCAATTACCTTTAAGCGATAACATATTTAATAATATTATAAATTCATCAACACCACAAAATAAAATAATTAAAAATCCCCTGTGCCCCTTGTTTCTGTGGCTGTTGGCTTCTCTCATACTGTTAATTTCTAAGTAATTTGTAACTCTGCTGCGGAGTTGCAAATTTTGTTGCGAGGCTAAAATTCATGCTGCAAATTTTTCTTTCAGAGTACAAAAAGCTCCCTGACATCCAGACCACCTTGGCAACCACATCGGTTTCACTGTTTTTTTTTTTGCCATCGGAAATTTTGTTTGTCCTAGTAGTAGCAGTGTGCATCAAAACGATCTCAGATTGCATGGTTTCACTTTTGGGTGAAGAATACGTCAAAAAGTATACAAGACTGCAGTCCTCCTCGTCGGGATGGATTGCTCTGTACTTGCTACCACGGTACTAATTTTTTTGGTCGCCTAATTTATACCAGATGTTTGCAGCACATATATGCTTTTCGCAGTGGGGCAACATTGTGTAGCCAAGGTTTAGCACCGTAAATAAAGCCGTTCTGCATTAATAAAGAACCTGGCCTCAACATGGTGGATGCAGGGAAGCAAATGTTTGCCGTGCGCTGAAGAACCGCGCCTTGGGGGGTTCCCCGCGTGCCGAGTAGGTACGGACCATGCTCTCTATCCTGGTTGCGGATGTAGGATTGACGATCCATTAAAAATTGACATATGTATCGGAATGTGTTGAGGACAAAGTCGGTCTGGCTTAGGTTAGAAAGTATGATCACGTGTGTAACATTATAAAATGCCCCTTTAAGATCTAAGGGGAGTACTACCCGGTCATTAAGGGGTCAAGGTCTTGCCGATTAGGTTGCAGGAGAACATCCTGTGCGGATCTGTGTGGGCGGAATCTGAACATGGTGCTTGCAAACACATATTTGTGTCCAAGATAGGCAATTAAGCGATCCTGCACCATCGTCTTCATTAATTTGCCCACACAGAAGGTGAGAGACATGGTACGAGGGTTATCTGTGTGAATTGGTTTGCCTGTTTTAGGAATAAAAGTGACCAGAGCCGTTTACAGTCGATTGGCAGGGGAGTGTCCGGGCGCCAAATTGCATTGATGTAGTCGACGACAGACTGGTATGCTAGGTGGGGCAGGTTCGTCAAAAGCTTGACGGTGACCTTATTCCTTCCTGGCGCAGTTCCCCGTTTCATTTTGGCGACAGCCGCCAGCAGATCATAAAGCTGGAAATGTTGATTCAACTCCGTGTTCTCGTTCCCTGCATAAGAGTACGCAGCTCCACTGGGTTCCTGGGCTGTATACGGATACTGGTGCCGAAGTTTCTGTGCCAGTTGAGTTGTGTTGCCAGATAAAGCGTGCATGGCTCGCTGCAATTGTTTTTGTGTTTCGGTTCGTGTTTCGGTTGGGTCGATTAGTGCTCGAAAGCGACGCCACGCGTCGCAGCCGGACATTGGTCGCGCCGCCGTGTTTTATCTATCCACCCAGTTGGAGTCGGCGAGTTTGGACGCGTACTCTGCCGCTTTCTGGGTAAGCTCAGCAATTCGAGCTTTAAGGTTTATTTTCTGTTTCTGGCGTCGCCAACGGCGGACGAGGCTGCGACGTGCCTGCCAGAAGTGTAGAAGGTGGTTATCTACGTCCGTGACCGCCTCTGATTGCTCGATCTGAGTTTCATGCGAGCAAAGGTGTGCCAGCAGCTGTTGGGACCACGCTATGAATCCTTGCTAGGAAATGGGTGTATTATGAAGTGAGCGAAAATTTTGCCTGAATTTCGTCCAATCGGGGTGCTTCAACTTCTTGAAGCAGGAACATTGAAGAGAAAAGAAATTTGAGGTTGTACCATATATCCACAAGGTGTCACACAACCTTAAAAGTGTCTACGAAGCATGGTGTCAGCATGGGTTTTACGGCACTTTGTAAACTGTCAACACTACGCCCGATGGTTGGCAGGGTGCAATGAGAAAGAATAGTCTACGACAAAAAAAATCCTTTCATCCCATGTGCAGTAGGCGTGATCTACAAAATCATGTTCACCTGTGGTCAGGTTTATGTTGGACAAACCAACAGGTGCGTAAATGACAGACTAAGAGAACACTCAAACTCTCTCAAGAACAGCACTGGGGAACACCTGCCGGCGCACTGCAAAGAATACGGCTGTTTCCCGCTCTTCAGCGGTAAAGTTATTTTAGGCCGCAGAAAAGACGAGCTTCAAAGATATATTTTTGAAGCAGCAGTCATTCTTCGTTCGGGGACAAACACATGCGTGTGCAATCCATGTGTGACGCTTCTCAAGAGAGAATAAGAATTTCTATCAAAATTATTTGATTTCGGGCACGGCGATGTTCGCTTGTGTCACACGTGCCATGGGTGCTAATGATTTTGTACCTAGTGCTCTCTTTACTACATGTCATCTTTTTTTTCCTTTTTTTTGTCGTTGATGAGCGCGAAACATGTATTCGTTGACGCGGGTTTCAATAAAATCAGTTGTTAGTTAGCGCTCTGTGGTGTGTTTTCTATGTTTTTTCCTTCTCTGCCGCGCCGAAGCATTTCTTAAAGTATGGATCACTAACTGGCCTACAAAACAACCATTCTTCCCCTTCATCCTTCTCTCAGTCGCAACAACACCAACACTTATGCGGGAGAACATCCCGTTCCTCTAGCTCGTAACGCCTCCGATGGCTGAGAAAACCTCGCAAAATACTTGCGTAGACATCGTCTTTGAGAACCAGGCATTGGTGCAGCAAGTCAAGGATATATCCATCTATTTCTCCGACCACGACGCTTCCTTAATGACAATCAAGAACTCTTAGTAAAGTGTTTCTTGAAGGAGGAAAATGTGTAAAAATAAGATCTGTCATTGTACATACGTGTCATGCTCAAATTATTTTCCTCAATCTATCAAAAAGTTGGAACAGCTGATGCGCCGCGTTCAAATTTCGCATTAGAAAGTAACGTAATCGTCGGCAATGTTTAGCAAGAGAATTCGAAGCCCGTAGGCCTTCTGAGTCTCCGCACGACCCCACTTATGGTCTCAACGTTCATGAGGTGTTGGTCCATGACGTATGCGGCGCTACTGACGGCGATCTTCTAGCTGGTAAGGTCCGCTGCCCCTAGTGGTCTCCGAGTCCTCCCAGGCTTGGAGAGGCACTGGCCCGACGGGCGGAGGAGACGCCGGGCTGGTGGTGGTGGTTAAAACGTTTATTAGAAGGGACAAGAGGTATGTTTCGATCAGCCCTTAAGTGACCGATCTTTACAAAAACTAGATGGAGGTCCCTAGGGTGCGACCCCGGTGGCGGTGGGCGCCGTCCGGGTGCGCCCGACTAAGGCTTGTTGGGCCTGTAATTTGTGGCAGCCAAGCAGGATCGCCTCGCAGTCCTCCCGGGCCAGGTTGGGGATGGCGGGAAGAGCCGAGGGGGAATAGACACCGCTCTACAGCGCGGGCAGCTCCATTCTAAGACGCCGTCTCGTCCCTCTCTTAAAGGAGGAGCTTAACCTTCCTCCAAATTTTTATTGATAAAGCAATACTGCTTGCACTTTTCTGCCATCGATGGAGGTTCATCCTTCGCTCCGGCCAGCTGCGGCGCGCTACCACGTGACCGCGTGACGTCACGACAAGAGAAGATCTGGGGGCCCAACTGGTCTCATCGGTGGAGGCTCAGTAATTTAATTTAATAAATTTAATTAATCAATCAATTAAATAATTAGTTTACTTATTTTAATTAATTTATTTATATATGCAATTTATTATTTCCCTAAACGAATTAATTATTTCAAAATAAATTATTTCAATTCATTTTACCTAATGCCGAAGAAGAATCTATGAGTAGTGCGGAGCGATATAATCACAAGAGAAGAAAACGCCGTGCGGAAGAAACGCCGGAACAGAAAGAAGAGCGGCTTGCTAAAAGAAGGGTGCAGTATACAGCCAAGAAGAAAGAGCAGAGCATTGTGGTGATTCGAGACGGTGACATCGTGGCTCAGCGACGTGAAGAACAAGAGATAAGAGTTGGTGAGTTCGAGTCTGCTACACGTGAATTCGAGAAACGAAACTACCAGCACAACCAAGCGCAGCCAGGTGTTATTGCTTTCGCAATCAGCCAGGCTTAACCAAGCTAAGCCTTCAGTCAATTTTTTTTGTTCATTTATTACCGGCTGTGGTATTTCAGTGGCTAGCACACTCGACTACTGAGCCGGAGTACTCGGGCTCGAACCCGGTAGCGGCGGCCAGGATTCTACGAAGGCAAACCGCAAAAATCAATTTTCAATTCAAACGCAAAAGGCACCTATGTGTATTGCGATTACAGTGCGCTTTAAAAAATTTGGGGGATGCTTAAGCTTAGCCTTTAACAGTGGGACGCGAAAGCGTGTTGCAGCGTTGCCAAAGAGTCCAAGGAACGCCCTAGCCCGTTCAGCGCAACGCCTTGCCGGAAGGAAAGCTAACGACGCCTGTCTCTCATATCTCGGTGGACACCCGAATCGCGCCGTAAGGGAAGGAAAATAAAATGAAAATTTGTTTTAAGGAAAAAACGAACCAGTACAACCAAACCTGGGTGTACATCCCAACCACGCCGTATGGGGCGGGAAGTGAAATGATGGTTTGGTTTATGGGGTTTAACGTCCCAAAGGGACTAAGGCTATGAGAGACGCCGTAGGGGAGGGCTCCGGAAATTTCGACCACCTGGGGTTCTTTAACGTGCACTGACATCGCAGAGTACATTGGTTCTAAGGGAACGAAATACAAGGAAATACGCCTGTCTCTCATATCTGGGTGTACACCTGAAACGGTTAGTTGGTTTATGGGGTTTAACGTCCCAAAGCGACTAAGGCTATGAGAGACGCCGTAGTGGAGGGCTCCGGAAATTTCGACCACCTGGGGTTCTTTAACGTGCACTGACATCGCACAGTACAGTACACAGGCCTCGAATTTCTCCTCCAAAGAAAATCAGCCGCCGCGACCGGGATCGAACCCGCGTCACACCTGAAACGAATGGACCCCACGGTATACTGTAATCACTTCGCCAATAGAGCGTTTTTTTTTCGATGGTTTGAAATGCACAAAGGCGCGTCTAGTGACTACGTGTGGTGTTTCAAAAGGGCGCTTTAAGGACATACACCTGAAGCGAATGGACCCCACGGTATATGTCCTTAAAGCGCCCTTTTGAAACACCACACGTAGTCACTAGACGCGCCTTTGTGCATTTCAAACCATCGAAAAAAAAACGCTCTATTGGCGAAGTGATTACAGTGCTCGTCTCGCACTCGTGAAGCCCCGTTCTATTCCCCAACTCGATCACTTTCCGACTCGGTTTTATTTATTAACTTATGCATCTGGTATTTTTCGCTCATGGCGAACGCCGCCGACGACAACGATGACACCAAATTTTTTGCGGCACGGGGCCTTTAAAACTGTTGCGTTAAAATGCCCGGGCGATGTAAATTATTCCCGGCCGCGGCGGTTGAATTTCTTTGGAGGAGAAATTCTAGAGGCCCGTGTACTGTGCGATGTGAGTGCATGTTAGAGAACCCCAGGGGGTCGAAATTTCCGGAGCCCTCCGCTACGGCGTCTCTCATAGCCTTAGTTGCTTTGGGACGTTAAACCCAATTAACGAAACCAAACATATTCCCTCTACTAGGACACGTCTTTCTTTCTTATTTTTTTTTTAACCTTCCTCTCTTTCCTCAAAAAGTACTAACCAGTATGTTTGACACCTACGTCTTCTCTACTGCGCTTATCTCTGCTTTACTAAGAACGATTTACTTATAATTGTTTTGGCGTAATTTACGCACGCAACCTAGAATAGCAATCCCTTAGAATATGAGGAAGGAAAGGTCAGGAGAAGGATATCACTAATGCTTGTGCAGAGAGAGAGAGAGAGAGAGAGAAAACCTTATTTAGAAAGGAATTCGGGGCACGCCCCAGGGTCCCCGCACGACCCCACTGCACTCAAGTGTTTATGTTCCTAAGGTTCATAACACTGGCAGCACGGCCGGTGGCGATGGTCTGCACGGCCGGGTCCTCCGAGCGCAGCAGGGTCTCCCACTCCTCCCAGGTCTTGAGGTTCTCCAGGTCCCGCGGGGGAGGGTCCGCCGGGCAGAGGGAAAGGATGTGGAGGGAAGAAGCGAAGGGTTCTGGGCAGACGGATCAGTAATGTTCATTGAAAAATTTTAAAGGAATCCGGTTGACATCAGTGGCGTTCCCTACATAGCAATGAGGCAGCACAAGTCGCTATGACTTCAAAGCCTAACAGTGCTTTTCCTCGCCCCAGGGCATACCTTCAAATTATCTTCAAATTATTACTCATCATCAAATTATTACTCTTAACGTACAGGGGTTCCGCAGTGTTTTGAAGCAGGCAGCGGTGGTCGCATTCGCTCGGTCCTCGGGTTGCGATATTGTCTGTCTGCAGGAAACCAATTTTTTTCGGCTCAGTGACGTGTTGAAATTCAAGCGTAGGTTTGGCGTCGATGCCTTCTTTTCGTACGCCAGCACGCGTTCTAGCGGCGTTGGCGTTCTCGTTTTGAACCGCTCACTCTTGCGAGATCATCATGTTATCTACGATGCGCTTGGACGCGTGCTGGCGTTCGACTGCACGTTTAACACACTTCAGCTGAGAATGCTTTGCATTTATGCGCCTGTTCATTCTAATTTGGAAAACGCATTCTTTAAAGATTTAGATGTGTATTTAATTGGAGGGCGTAATGTTGTGATGTTGGGCGATTTCAACTGCGTGCTCGATACGGTCGCCGATGTGCAAGGCCCTGGTAGGGGTAGGCCAGGCTGGAATGCGCGCGAGTTGCGCCGCCTAGTCAGCCATTTTATGCTCACGGACGCTTATGAGCTCCTCTATGGCAACGTCTTTGTGTGGACTTGGCGTCGCGGGTTATCGGCGAGTCGGTTAGACAGGGCGTATGTTCCGACGAGCCTTTCGCGGACAGTGTGTGCAGCCAATGTAATGATGCTACCATCCTCGCCGGTGCACATATCAGACCACCGCCCTTTTCTTCTATCGCTCGCGGTTCCGGCGGCTGCAGGATCTCCTCAGACACCATGGCGGTTGGATGCACGCATCCTTCACGACGCCAGCACTAAAGAGGGGCTCACGCGCGTCTTGCGTTTTTCGGTTGTTGGGGCCGTGCCTGGTGACTGGGACCGTCTGAAGGAGCAGTGGCGTCACCATTGCGCCGCATCTGGTCGAGCCCTTAGGGCTCGCGTGTCAGATGAGGTGCGCGTGGTTACGGCGAAGTTCCGTATTGCTCAACGCAGCCCGTCGCCTTCGTCGCTTATGTGCGCATGGAAAGAGGAGCTTTCGGAGCGCCTACAGCGCCTTTTACGTGCCTCCTCTTTGAGAGCTTCTGCATGGCGTTGTCGACGCAGTCCAACTGCTCATCCCGAGGTACTTCGCTTTGCGCGTCAAGAGCTGTTGACCCCTCAAGGTGCCCCTGCCTTTACACCTACCGCAGGGGCTATGTCCCAACCAGGTGGCAGGAATTTCAGTGCGTTTTATAACCATTTCAGGAGTATTGCTCAGTCGCTCCTTGTACTTGATCGCAATGTAGTTTCCGCAAACCCATTTTTAGCAGGCTTGCCTCAGGTTTCCACTGAACTCCATGACGGCCTTATGGCTCTGCCAACAACAAGGGAAATCAAGGAGGCGTTGGACTCCATGAAACGAGGCTCAGCACCTGGACCAGACGGCCTTCCTGTGGAGTTCTATTTACAATTCTGGGATATTGTAGGCCCCATTTTCTCGGAAGTGCTAAAATTATGCTTCACTCAGCAAGTCTTCCCTGAATCATTCAAAAGAAGCCGCATTGTCCTAATTCCTAAAAAGTCTCCTTTCTCGACATGTCTGGCAGATTGGCGCCCTATCACCCTACTAAATTCAGATTACAAAGTACTAGCAAAATTACTCGTTCGTCGTCTGCGGTCTCTCCTCCCGTTGCTTGTTTCCTGCCACCAGGTTTGCTCCATCCCAGGCCGTGAAATACATAGTTTATCTTCTGTAACGCGAGACATCCTAACGTATACTTTACGGCAGCGCGCACAGGGTCTTCTTGTTTCCCTTGATCAAGAGAAGGCGTTCGACTTTTTAGAGCACGAGTATATTTACGGGACGCTGGATGCTTTCGGTTTCCCAGCTTCTTTCGTGCTTCTCATTAAAGAGATGTACAGAGATATTTCAAGCACTCTGTTCCTCGATGGCCGGGAAAGTACCGCGTTTGATGTTCGCCGTGGCGTCCGTCAAGGTTGTCCGCTCTCCCCCCTTTTGTTTGTCTTAGCATTAGAGCCTTTCCTCTTGGCAGTGAATCGCCACTCCCTTATTAGAGGTCTGGCTTTGCCAGGGAGCGAAGCGGTACGCGTCACTGCTTATGCAGATGACATCACTCTGTACTTAGCTGATGAACGCAGCTTGCTTGAAACTCTAAATGTTTTTCGTGAGTACGCCTCCTTGTCTGGAGCTGCTCTTAATTACTCGAAGAGTTGTTACTTTTTTGTGCGGTCTACCCAGACTCGTATTTCATCTGCAATACCTTTGCAGTGGTGCGCGCAGATGCGCATTTTAGGTGTGACCTACGACTGTGCTGGAATATGGGATGGTGTGTGGTCTTCGGTCGTCAACGACATTACAGCTCGTGTGCGAAGGGTGCAGACATTCGACCTGCCTCTGCTTGAGAGGCGCTACCTGGTTCAGTCAGTCATTCTCGGTGCCTTCTGGTACCTTTGTTATACTGTTAAACCACCCCTCCGTGTCATAAGGCGGGTGCAGACTACAGTTTTTTCTTTTTTTTGGTCAGGCGGTACCGAGCTTGTGGCTCGTGCTGTTCTTGGACAACCACGGGAGAGAGGAGGTTTTGCCTTTCCAAATTTGTCTGTTACGTCCTCGCTGTTAGCTTTAAAGGGTATTTTGCGTATTCTGCTTGGAAACGCGTCTCGGGCGCGAACCCTGACTCGGTACTTTTTGGGCCCTTCTTTGCGCTTTTTGGATCCCGCGGCCCCTGTTAATCATGGACCTCAGTCAGAGCAACCTTCCGCTTTCTATGCCTCGTCAGTGGCCTTTTACAAGCATGTAACAGCAGTAGCACCTGATGTCAACATCGTCGCAGACCGTGTGGTGGACATTATGGGCTCGCTATTGTTGCCTGTTGTGCCGGCGGCTCGCCGCTCACTTATGCGCCGCGTTCAGTGGGCGCGCTTAGCGTCGACACCTCTCCCAGACCATCTACGCGACTTTGTCTGGAAACTTGGCTGGGCAGTGCTCCCTACTTGTGATCGGTTAGAGCGATGGGGTGTTTTACGCTCCAGTATCTGTCCGAATTGCCCACTCCCGGAATCTAATCGCCACGCTACAGTCACCTGCGTGGTAGCGCGTGTCTTTTGGCGCGCGGTTCATGCGGGATTCCGTGGGCAGGGCATTTCGTACTTCGTCTCCCGCGGCTGATTCCGCAGCGGCCGTTTTGCTCGCCTGTTGACTGTTGCGGGTCTTTTTAGTTTATGGCGCGGTCGATGCGCCGCGGTCGCTGGTGGCTTTCGACGCCGCGCTGTGTGGCCGATTCTCGGCCGTCTCCGACGGGAGCTGATCAGTATTTTGTCCGAGGAACTCTTTTTCTTGGGTGAGGAAGAGTTCCTCCGGCAATGGTCATGCCCATTCATTTCTGTGAATAATAGTCGTCTTGTCCTGGTTTTTAGGCCAAACTGGCGCTAAGGTGTCTTTTTAAATATTTCAATGTCAAATTATTGCCTTTTCACCCTTGTGTCAATAGGTATTCTATTCTGTTTTACATGGCCCACGAGCAATTCATATTAGTTAGAGATGTTTATGGTAGCTGTTTAATTGGCTCGCCTTACATGCTTATTGTCATGTGTTCTTGAAAATGTCACTGTACCTGGTAACCTTGGCATGTGTACATATGTAAATAAAATATTTTCTAAACATGTAATACGGAACCACTTCGCTACTTGGCACTCGCCAGTGATATATTTGTTATGCGTTCGCCAGAAAGGAACAGCTATGAAATTTTTGAACACAAGGCAACCACACGCATTTCTATGAAATTCTCCCTTATAACTGGACGCTGTTAACCCATGCTAAGGGTACCCGTACGCTGAAATATCATGAGATCACTCCTCAAACCCCTTCCTAAGAATGTCCAACCTGAATACCATCGATCCCACCGAATGAATGAAAAACTTTATTGTACTACAAGGGTTCTTACTCGCAGCTTAGGTGGAGCCCTCAGTCCAGGGCCCCAGCGGCCTTTGCAGTCTTGCGAGCCCTGTCGATCAGCTTGAGCTGCTCTTCAGGCTTCGAGCTGGACAGCGCAGCCTCCCACTGCTCCGGTCTTGGTGTGTTGTTTATCGGCGCTGCCTGCATTTTCTGGCAGGCCCATGTGACGTGGGAAAGCGTTGGGTGTTCACCGCATAGCGGGCATTTGTTGTCATATGTGGAAGGATAGATTTTGCTGAGTAAACTGAGATTTGGGTATGTATTAGTCTGCAGTTGTCTCCAGGCAACCTACTGCTCTCTACTAAGGTCTTTTTGGGGAGGAGGGTAGGTCCTCCGGAGGGCTCGCTGGTGTTCTAATATGGCTCCATACCATCTAATGACTGCGTCCAGTTCCCCTTCTGTGCGCGCCTCCCGGTTGGTGGTGGTGGAAAACATTTATTTACAGATAAACTTCGGGAGATGAGGTATGAGCTGACCCAAAGGGGACCAGCCCTCACAAGTACTAGGTGGAGGTCCCTAGTTCGGGACCCCAGTGGCGTCGGCCGCTGCCCGGGCTCGCGCGACCAGGGCCCGTTGGGCCTGCAGGTCAGAGCAGCCGAGCAGGGTCGCCTCCCAGTCCTCCCGGGTTGGGTTGGGGTGAGGGGGGATAGCAGGGTTGGAGGGGCAGGCCCACACCATGTGGCAGATGTCCGAAGACTTCTCCGCACAGTGCGGACAGCTGCCAGAGAAAGAAGGGTCAAAGTGTTTGAGACCTGCCGGGCACAGCAAAGTATTTGTATATAGGCGAAGCAGAAGCCGCTGCTCCGCCTTTGAGAGGCCTTTACACGGGCGGGGATAAAGACTATGGCCAGATTGATAAACTAAAGGAATGTCTTTAAACGAGTAAGCTGGAGTGAATTCGAGTTCCTGATCGTCGGGGTCGGAGGGGAATGTCCGGTGAGAGAGCGCGCGCGGCGGCGTCAGCTGCCTCATTTCCCTCAAGGCCCATGTGAGCAGGAGCCCAAACGATACGCCGGTGAGTGGGGTCCCCGGTATAGACGCTGTGTTGGAGAATGCGGTAGGCTAGATACGGTACCCAGCCCTGCTCGACGTTCCGACATGCCTCTCGCGAGTCGGAAATAATTGTTTTTGAATTGGAATCAGATGCAGCCAACGCAATGGCGACCTCCTCCGCGTGTGTTATGTCACGGGCTCGGAAAGTAAGGCCGTTCACTGTTTTGGATTGGTGGACGACTGCGGCTGTGTACCATCCCCCATGGTGGGGGCCTGATGCATCCACGTAGAATACGCCGGGTTTCGATCCATAGTGGCGGGCCAGGGCTTCCGCCCGCGCCAGGCGCCGGCCATTATGATCCTGACGGTTCATGTTCGCGGGAAGAGGGCGCACGTGGAGGGCGCATCTCCACTGGGATGGAGTACGTACGCGCTCTTCCATGAGAGTGGTGTGTTGGATGTGTAGTCGGGCAAGAAGGCGGCGACCCGACGATGTCTTCGAGAGACGTGTGTATTGGTTGGTCAAGTGAGCTTCCCGGAGCTCCCGAAATGTGTTCACCATGCCCAGCCCCAGGAGGCGCTTGTTGGAGGTGGTCACGGGGAGGTACAGAGCCCGCTTAATAATTTTGCGGAGGATGACTTCGAGTGAATCCTCGTCTTGCTTCCGCAGGTGGGGGTATGGAGTCGAATATAGAATTCGACTGGTTACAAATGCATGCGCCAGCCGAAAGGTGTCCTTAAATCGTAACCCCCCGCGCTTGTTAGAAACCCGGCGGACTAAGCGGCCCACCTGGTCCCCGACCTGACGGAGTTTGGCCAATGTTGTTTCTGACCGTCTGTCTTGATGTATAAAGAGCCCCAGTACCCGGACTTCGATTTTTTCAGGGATTGGACCTGTCTCAAGAGACAATGAAATTTTGGCTGTGCACTTTGGTGAGGGGCGTATGTGCACAAATTCAGACTTTTGGGTGGAGCATTGGAGGCCGCAGCGGCGAGCATAACGGTCCACTATGGTCGCCGCCTCCTGCAGGTTGGCCTCAATGTCTCCAAGGCAATCCTGTGTGGCCCACAGGTTGATGTCATCGGCGTACAGCGCATGCTGTACACCAGTGACAGCGCCCAGCTGGGCCGGTAGGCGCATCATAGCCAGATTGAATAAAAGGGGAGAGAGCACCGCGCCCTGTGGTGTACGCCTGGTTCCTAAATGAAAAGGGTCATGTTCCTTATCCTGGATTCGAATGTAAGATTGTCTGTTTGCCAGAAATTGCCGATTGTATTGAAAGGCGTTTCTGCCGCAGTTAGTTTGAGAGAGGTGGGTGAGAATGATCTCGTGGGTAACGTTGTCGAATGCTCCCTTCATATCCAAGGCGAGTACGACCTTTTCATTGTGAGCGCATTCGACGGGGTCGAGAACAGCCCGATTGAGTTGTAGCAGGACATCCTGTGCAGATCTCTGTGGGCGAAACCCGAACATGGTGTCTGCGAAAAGATGTTTGGATTCCATGAACTCGGACAGCCTGTCGCGTACCATCGTCTCCATGAGTTTGCCCACACAAGAAGTCAGAGAGATGGGGCGGAGGTTGTCCGTGTTGATGGCCTTTCCAGGTTTAGGAATGAAGGTGACCAGGGCGGTCTTCCAGTCGATGGGGAGTGGTACTTCCCCAAGCCAGATTGAGTTAATGTAATTCAGTAAATACAAGTATGTCGGGTCGGGGAGGTTGGCTAACAATTTGACTTTAATTTTGTCCCGACCCGGAGCGGTGCCACGTTTCATTTTTGCCAGGGCCGCCCTCAGGTCATGGAGCTGGAACGGTTGATCCAGCTCAACGTTCTCAGAACGTGCATAAGAGTACGCCGACCCGCGGGGGTCCTGGGTGGTGCACAAGTACTGGTCCCGGAGCTTGTGCGCCAACTGAGTTGTGTTGCCCTGAAAGCTGTGTATGGCTCTTTGGAGGTGTTTTTGAGTTTCCCTGCGTGTTTGCGTGGAGTCAATTAGGGCGCGAAAAAGTCGCCACGTGTTCCGGCTGGACATTTGCCGCGCGGCCGTGTTGCATCGTGCCACGCAGTTGGAGTCGGCGAGTTGGGCCGCATACTCAGCCGCTCGTTGAGTGAGCTCGGCGATGCGAGCTTTAAGTTTCCGGTTGTGCTTCTACCGACGCCACCGACGGACGAGGCAATGCCGGGCCTCCCAGAGGTGGAGCAGGTGGTTGTCCACATCAGACACCGCCTCTGAGAGCTGAATTTGAGTTTCGGAGGAGCGAACGCTAGAGACCAATTGTTCTGACCAAGACTGGTAGCCTTGTTCATGTATTGGTGTGGCAGTGTTATAATTTTGCCTGAACTTGGTCCAATCTGGGAGTCGGGCTTGTGTTGTTGGTCGCGCGAAAGGATAGGTCCTAATCGTAATGTTCAGGAGGCAGTGGTCGCTGCCGAGGGTTTCCTCGGTGTTGACCCAGTCTGCATAGTGAATGTTGTGGGTGAAGTCCGGACACGTATCCCTTGTCACGGAGTTGCCTATACGAGTTGGATGGATGGGGTCAGTGTGAAGAGTGAGGCCCAGCGTTGACGCAAGCTCCGCCAACTTGCGTCCCCGCTTCTCTTCACGGCAGTAACCCCACATCCGAGAGGGAGCGTTGAAATCGCCCACAATCAGGAGGGCGTCCCGACCCGCAACTCTCAGCGCGCGGCTAAAGAGGTCCGCGAATGATACATTCGGCAATTTCGGATTGCAGTATATATTGAGTATGTGTAACGGTGGGTCCTGCTTGCGGGTGGGAGGAGGATCACCATTACATCGGAGTATTCAAGTTCTATGTCTAAGTCGACCTGGTTGGCTGTATAATTTCTATGAACGCAAAGACAAGACGAGGGGTCCTGCTGGAACGCCGTATACACTTTGTTAGTGTGGCGCCTTTCCCTGGCTCTTCGAGGGCAACCACCGCTGGCAAATGCTCAAAGGTTGATAGGAAAAGCCGGAGGTCGGCGCGCTTGGAACGGGACCGGAGCCCCCGACAGTTCCTTTGAGTAATCGGCGTATGCTTGAGCGTTGGCGACCGCACATTGGTTCCCTTTGAAAGCCTCATGGCCTGGTGTCCACGTGATGAAGCATCTCGTAAAGGTGATTGTCCTCGCCTTGAGTATGTGAATGGCTGCAGTGGATATGCGTCCACTGCTGTGCCTTCTGCACGCCTCTTGCGAGTCTGTACTGATGTGTACATGAGGCTCGTCACTGCTGGGTGACGGCGAGTGCAATTTCTGCTTCCTCAGCCTCGAGGATGTTGTTGGTTTTTATCGAAGCGCAGTTGATTTCCCTGAGCTGGTGATCCACCACGCTGGCTACCGAGCCATGTCGGTGTCTGTATGTTGTTGCGTCAACGTATAATACGTCTTTTGCCCCGGCTAAGCTTCTTTCGTGGAATTCGGATCTTGCCTTTCGTCTCGCCTTATGTATATCTGGATGCATGTTTTTTGGAATTGGTCTGATCTCAATCATCCTCCTGATTTCATGTGGAACACTCGCTGTGCTACTGATTTCTTTCAAAGCGTTCCTCATGCCTAGCAACCGTAGCGTATTTCTGCCTGTTTCGGACAGCATCAGTCTTGATTTCTTCGCAAGAAGGTGAGCCTAGATATGTTCTTGTACTGTGTTGTTTATGTCAAGTTTAAGGAATTTCTCCGTCGAAGTGTAGACCGGCAGACCGAGAGCGCATTTGTATGCTTTTCTAAGAATTGCCCGTAACTGCTCCTTTTCTTGCTCGAGCGGTGTTCGGTAGGGGATGCCGTATAAGATCTTACTGACCGCGAGGGCCTGTACTAGCCTACATGTGTCTTCCTTCTTCATACCTCTTCTTCTGTTGGAAATTCTTGCTATCATCCTGGTGATCTGTGCTGTAGTATTTGCTAGCTGTCTGGTCGTGTGTTCAATACGACGGTTGCTTTGGATCCACATGCCCAGGATCCTAACTTTCTATATTTCCGGAACCTTCGTTTTCCCTGTGTAGATATCTATGGAGTTTTGCAGATCATACCCTTTTCTGTAGACTATGAGAACCTCGGATTTTTCAGAGGAGCAAGCAAGTCCACAGTGTCGGGCGTATGCGTTGACCGTGTCTGCTGCTCGCTGAAGAAGCTCTTGTTTTTCTCCTGAGGATCCCCTTGTCACCCAGATTGTGATATCATCTGCGTGGATGGAATGCCTGATTTCTTCAATTTCTTCGAGCACCCTTGCTAAACCAATCATTGCAATGTTAAAAAGCATAGGTGATAGCACAGACCCTTGCGGTGTTCGTTTTTCGGGGGTGTTGAAGGTGTCAGTCCTGATGCCTCAAATTCCAATGGTAGCGGTTCTGTTAGTCAGAAAGGCTTTCACATAGTTGAATATTCTCTGCCCGCAACCCAGTTTGCTGAGCCCCTCCAGCACAGCGCTGTGACTTACGTTGTCGAAGGCCGCTTTAAGATCGAGAGCCAGCAAGATGTTTTCTCCATATTTTGGGACGGTAGTAAGCACCTCCTCCTTCATCTGCAGGAGATCGTCTTGTGTTGATAGGGATTTTCGAAATCCAAACGTAGTGTGCGGCATGAGTTCGTTCTCCTCAAGGAGGGTCTGCAACCTGTGATGCACAACTCTCTCGTACACTTTTCCTAAGCATGATGTTAACGAAATGGGTCTAAGATTTTCCCGGTTTGGAGTCTTTCCGGACTTAGGAATGATTACTATTTCCGCATGTCGCCAGTCGTCCGGGAGGGTCCCCTGTTCCCGGTGCTTATTGACGAATTCCGTGAATCTTTTGATTGAATTGTCATCCAGATTCCTTATCATGGCATTGGTGATGCCATCCTTCCCTGGTGTTGTGCTCTTTGTGGCGGACATCGCAGCGTGTCTGACTTCTTCTATGGTAAAGGGTTCGTCAAGAGCGGAATTCGCTTCGCCCGTGTATGCCAAGCTGCTGTCGGCGTGTGTTGCACTGCCGATATAACGCTGCTTGATGTCCTGTAGCATTTCCTCGATAGTGCCTTGGAACTGGTGCGCGATCCTTTGGGTCGTCTTAGGAGTTTCGGATTTTGTCGTGGTTGAGTCTATGAGAGCCCTTAGTGGTTTGAGCGCCCGTCTCGGCTGCGGGAGGTGGGTGGTTCGAAACCAACCCACCGCCGGGCACCCACCGGTCAAAAGGGTACAAGCGTCCCCCGGCCTGGCGCTCGGCTTCCTTTAGGGGTGTACGTTTGGGAGGAGTTCCGACTCAAAACTCGTACGCTCTAACCAGCGTGTCTCAAGACAAACACTGTAAGCGATCCTTCGTTCCGAAGAGAAAACTTCACAGTATCACAGCTGACTAGACATGCCGGTTTTTCCGGCTGTCTGACTTGCGAGACTTGCGAGGTCGGGGGTTCGATTCCCCCGGTCGCCGGTCCACCCAGCCGGTCAATCCAATGGGAACAGGCGGTCCCCCGGCCTAGCGCTCGGCTCTTCAGGGGTCAGACAGCCGGAAAAACCGGCATGTCTAGTCAGCTGTGATGCTCTGAAGTTTTCTCTTCGGAGCGAAGGATCGCTTACAGTGTTTGTCTTGAGACACGCTGGTTAGAGCGTACGAGTTTTGAGTCGGAACTCCTTACTTTGCAGTGAAACACGAACCACCTTTGCAGGCTGAGTGCTCGAAACTAGGTTGCCCCCGAAGGGGCGCAGCGGGGTTTACGGAGCCTCTTCCAAGCGCACACCCCTGAAGAAGCCGGGCGCCGGGCCGGGGGTGGCTTGTACCCATTTTTACCGGTGGGTGTCCGGCGGTGGGTTTCGAACCAACCACCTCCCGCAGCCGAAGCGGACGCCCAGACCACTAGGCCACGACTGCGGTAGCTCCGCGGGCGACCTGACCGCAACCCCCACTGTTACGGCCACACCCAGGTTTTTTTTTTTTGGACCAACCTAAAGTCCCCTGCAGTTCGTTGCATTTTTGGTTCCAGTCGCGCCTCGAGAGCTCCGTCGCATATTCTTCGGCTTGTCTGGTGACCTCAGCGATCTTACGCTTGAGCCGCCTATTATGCTTTTGCCTTTTCCACCTTTTTAGTAGGCCCCGCCTGGCGTCAAACAGGTGTAAGAGATGTTTGTCCACCTCGGGTGTGTTGGAAGTAGGGCGACCTTTCGGGTTAGTTTTTGCCAGCCTGTCTTGATTCTTGCGACCCAGCCTTTTATGTTGGTGATCTCAGCGTCTTCAGACTGTGCCCTGGATTTCCTATAGGCTTCCCAGCTTGTCAGTCTAGCCTGTCCATGTTGTCTCCTGATCGGGAGGGTTTCTAACCCTATAACAGGTCATACGGAGATGGCCTGTTATAGGGTTTTCCTCTGGATTTCATGGCTGTGCACAACACTAACCCGAAAACAGACGAAGATCAGGCGACAACTACAGGGTGCCAGGAATTTACAACTGCCATGGCTGCTGTTAACAACACACTGGCTAATTTTAGCAACCTCATCTCGAACATCCAAGACGAGACGCGCAAGGATAGAGTGTATCTAGTACAAGGTCTACAAAGTTGTCAACGCCAACGAGCCTAAAGAACGGCGGGGCCAATTACTTTGTGCCGCCTTTCTGCTATAATGTTGTCAAAGAAGACGCAAGCAGTGCACATATCTGTCACTACCGCCAGTGTCCGGTGACCCAGGGACACATTTATGTACTACGTTTCTTTACCTTCCATCACTTTTGCGCACACATGGAATATGATGAATACGACTACGTGCCATGCAGTGCTCGAAAGTATGACAGTTTAACACAAAGACTGATCGCCGGCGGGCGTAGCATAGAGCTCTTGTGCAGTGGCCAGTGAAGGTGATACGTTTGTGTCGCTGATGGTTCCAAACCCAGTCCCGGCTCCACATTATTTCTGCAGGTATCTGAGAGGCTTCAGACACACCTAGGCGTTTTCAGGATAGCTAGTGAAATAGAGTTTTCGAGCTAAAAAATTTCAGCTATTTGCATCACGTCCATTCGTCTGCTTTCGTCCTTTTCACCCCTCAGCGCAATCAAGCAAGAGAGCCATGCAATACCAACTAGCCTCTGGTGTCGTCTAGCTAAAACAAAATGCAAGCAGGTAAACGAACGGTGGAAAAAGAGTAGCCGCAAAACATGTCGCTCCGGCACTTGTCACACTAAACACAAGGCTGGTCTTTCCTACAAGAACTCCCTTGCCGAAAGCTATGTACTCCATCAAAATCACTGTAAGCGAGGATTGAATTTCTCACAAAGAAGCAAAACTATCAATACAGAACAAAAGTTTTCACTGCAAAATCTTCGTTAGCAGGTTCATTCTATCCACCGGTATGAGAGTACGTGAACCTAAATAATTCGAAGGACATATACTTGTATTTCCAGAAAACAAATTGGTCCTCATAGCTGTTATCATCAGCTTTGCAAAGAAAATGGACGGTAGTCTCTCAAGCCAGCATATTGATACCGCAACGTAGAGGAACGCGGACATATAAAAGTTACGATGGCCTCGAACCGGCTGACGGACCAGTTGGCCTTGGTTACCCGGGCCCGAGACATCATTGAAGCTGAATATTGCGTTTAAAAAAGTTGTCTCTCTCACTTTCTCTCTAATATAAGGCGACTTACTCCACTCTCGTGGTTATGAAAGCTTGCGCTAGCCTTCGAAGATTATTTTCCTTCATTCCTGATTTTCGATTCGCTATCCTGCGTATGAGTTCGCAGTTTTGGTTCGCACTCGGTACCAGACGCGCCACCGTGTTTTCGTTTCTGCCGTGCGCTTCCATTCAAAGCCCGAACGCTGTAATGCTGTCGACCGAAAGAACCTTTTCTACGTTGACGAACAAAGGAATGTAGCGTATATCATTACCGCCTGTTCGCAGCTACGCCTCTCGTTGTAGAAACAGAACTTCATTAGCCCGAAGGTGTTGAGAATTTGGCGAGTTGGTACGAATTCATATTTCTGTGGCACCACGAGGACAGGGACGGCTCTAGGTGCCCGTCTATTGCCCCTTTACCTTTCTGGATAGATTCATCTACGTGAACGTCGCTGAATTCACAGTGTTACGTTGTCAGCTTATATGCTCTAGTGAATTGCGTTGGCTTTCTGCGGCTGCGTCGAGATCCCAGCATGGCGACGTTAAATAGCGTGCATGGCAGAACGGGTGCTGGGGAATCCCTCCGTTGCCTAGCGCTTTGCTGTAAATGGATTCGTTCCCCATTCTTAGTGTGGCTCTATTATCCATGACGAAGCCCTTCTCATACTCCTAAACTTTCATGCCTGCTTTGAAATTACTCAAATTTTGCATAATATAGACGTGCCTTATGTCGGAAACCAGATACTATGATATGCGGAACAGAAAAACATAAGAGTCGTTATAAAAAAAGATGTTAAAACAGCACTCTGGTTCACCCCAAAGGCATTCATCGAACGCTTGATGAAATTGAGTGTATCTAATACACTAACCAGGATCATTGACGCTGCGCTTACAGCACAACACCTCAGGGTTTCGAAAACAATAACGGGAAAGAAATTACTGCAGAAGGTAGGGCGCAAAACTAGACAAGAAGAAACCCCAATCAAAGACATAGATAGGAAGGTCAGGAAAAAAATAGTGGTCCCATCGCTGCTCAAGAACATGATCTCAATTTTCCCGAGAGCAGGAAAAAGAACAGAACAGCTGCATTGCGGGCAAACCATAAAATCAGAAAAGAAGTTCTATGCGTAAATGCTGCACAATACAAGACGGGATACGCCTACACTGCGGTTGCATTTCGAATGGACGGATCGCTGGTGTTGTTCTGTTTGGTAGTGGGTGTCACTACAGTAGAGGCAGAGATGTTCGCAGCTCTAGCGGCATGTCATCCCGGTGTCAATGTTGTCCTCAGCGATTCCAAATCTGCGACTACAAATTATGAAACAGGAGGGTTGAGGCAGCGGCCGCACATGTGATAAATGCAGCGCGGGGACCTCTAAGCGAATCTCGCTTATCTGGGCACCAGCGAATCAGGCCCTCATAGGAAACGAGTAAGCCCATAAGGTTGCCCGAGCTCTAACTTTTGTGTCGACCCCATGGCTCACAGATCTCTAGAAGGGGAAAGTATTGACCAAATGTTTAGGGGAATCCCCCAAGGTGGAGTAGATTTCTAATAGGGGAGTAATTACTCTTTGAGGTCCACCCAAGCGCAGCCATACGGCTACAAAGGAAAGCTATACAGCTTCCTCAGAAACTTCGTAGTTAAAATAAAATTCGTCCTGGTCCGGGGGTCGAACCCGGGACCACCGCTTCACCGGAGCAGTCGCTCTACCAATTGAGCTAACCGGGACGGTAAGCTTATGATAGGGCGAGAGCGAATTGATCAATAACTCGAAGTGGGAACAGTGTTGACCAAATGTTTAGAGAAATCCCCCAAGGTGGAGTAGATTTCTAATAGGGGTGTAATTACTCAGTGACGTCCGCCCGAGCGCAGCCATACGGCTACAAAGGAAAGCTATACAGCTTCCTCAGAAACTTCGTAGTTAAAGGAAAATTCGTCCTGGTTCGGGGCTCGAACCCGGGACCACCGCTTCACCGGAGCAGTCGCTCTACCAATTGAGCTAACCGGGACGGCAAGCTTATGGTAGGGCGAGAGCGAATTGATCAATAACTCGAAGTGGGAACAGTGTTGACCAAACGTTTAGGGGAATCCCCCAGGGTGGAGTAGATTTCTAATAGGGGAGTAATTACTCATTCACGTCCACCCGAGCGCAGCCATACGGCTACAGAGGAAAGATATACAGCTTCCTCAGAAACTTCGTAGTTAAAGGAAAATTCGACCTGGTCCAGGGTTTGAACCCGAGACCACCGCTTCACCGGAGCAGTCGCTCTACCAATTGAGCTAGCCGGGATGGCAAGCTTATGGTAGGGCGAGACCTTTGTAGCCGTATGGCTGCGCTCGGGTGGACGTCAATGAGTAATTACTCCCATTTTAGGGGAAAGTATGAAGGAAAGTCACAGAATCATCGCGAAATCGCAGAACATTGCAGGCTTCATAGGTTAGAATTCCTTGCGTCGGCCCGCGAGTTCACTAAAAAGAGGAAGTTTCGTGAAAGAAATTAAAAGCAGGGGTTTTTCCTAACCCGGCTCCAATAGTAAGTCACACCTAGAAGTTTTTAGGCCGCAATGTTGTTTTTGGAACAAGACAACACATATCGTACACATTTTGTCGACTTCCCAAGTATTGTATGACGGCACACACATGATAGAAGCCTGGGAGGCTTCATTGCGCCGCCCCGACAGTAAACGGCAACGTGAAAGCTTCGGTCAAGCTAAGTCTGCTGCCGTCTCTTTCAGGATACCAGCAGATGAGCAGAGACGCTGAGGAGGAAGGCTTTTTCTGCAGTGCGGTTTTGACTAGTGGCAAATATTGTTATCTCTCTATCTCTCTTTTAAGACAACACATAAATTCATCGAAGTGCACTCAATGCCCCTTTGGAGAAATTGTTGTCCTCGAGGGAATGAGATAGCGAAAACTTTATTGTCGCTAACGGATTCTCCCGGCAAAGGTGGGGACGCCCGTCCAATTCGCCAGCGTCTTGCTACTTCTGTCGGTCAGCTTGAGCTATTCTTCAGGCTTAACGCAGCCTACCACTGCTCCGGCGTTGGTACGTTGTTTATTTCAGCTGCCTGTCTTTTGTAGAGAAAGCTACACTATCCACAGCCTCGCCATTTTGCGGACGTCGGGAAGGCTAGTTGTGCGCATTCTTGACGAGCCGAGTGACGTCATAGCAAGCAGCTGGAGTGCCGTGCCGAGGGCCTTGCAGCTGCGTGACGGTTGATCAGACGCCGCTCGTCTCGCCAGTTGTGCACATGTGCGATGAGCCGAGTGACGTCAGAGCTGGTGCGCCTTACTGCGCATGCACAAGCGGAGGAGACGCCAGCGGTGTATCAGAGGGGTGGGATGCAGTAGTGGAGAGCCATTGCTGTGGATGAGGAAGCCGTTGAGCGGCTTTGCAAACATCGTAAGGTCAACTCGTCCGACCCTGAGGTTGTGGCCTGGAAGCATGCTGTCCGGAGAAGGAAGAACAATCGCTGCAAGAAGAGAGCAGCGAAAACGCCTGAGAAGCAAGGACAGCGCCTAGCCAAGAGGCGACGTTAGGATGCGGAGCGGTTGCAGAGTCGCACTTTGGCCCAGTTGGGTGAGCCGCCTTCCGAGGACGTAAGGGCTCGCCGCATGACCGACCACGTGATCAGACTGACTGTAGGTAACCAGGGGGGAACTACAGCTCTCGCTAAGCGTATCCTTGCATAGCTGAGCTAAGCCACTGATAATTTTTTTGACTGGCCGATGTAACGCGGTAAAGCATTCGCTATTTTCCGCGCTGCGGGAAATTATCATCTACTGTAGGATACTTTCCCAAGGAGACTCAGACTGGGGTATGTATTTGTCTACAATTCTCTTCAGACAACCGACTGCTCTCAACTAATCTCTCTATGGGGAGGGGGTAGACCCTCCTGAGGATTGTTTGGCGTTTTAAGATGGCTCCATGTTGTCTAGTGGCGGTATGTAGTTCCCCGTCGTTGTGCGCCTCCTGCTTGGCGTATCCTAGGGTGCAAAGAACACTACTGCGTTTGCCCGTCATCTTAAAAAAACACAATACTCTAACTTGCCATGAAGTGCTTGGCCGGTCGTCATTTCTTTTCTTGCCTTGAGTCCATCCCTCAATGCAAATTTATACTCTGTAATTGAAAACATTCCAAACAAAAAATAACACTTCACAATTCACCACGTTCAACAGATTATTAGTGAATATGCAAAAAAGGGACAGATGTATGGTGGGCTATTCCTCAAAGTGTAGAGTTTGTGCGATTTCTGGTATCATCCGAAACAAACAAAGAGTCATTTGATGAATTGTCCATCCTCATTGTCAGCATGACGTCGTACGCCGTGTACACAAGTCTATTGGTACGTTCATACGAGAAAGGACAGAGTCCCGGAGCGGAGTCCAGGTCGAGTGAGTAAACGGCCAGGCAAGTCGGCAACTCCGAGAACAACATCGAGTGCAGCACTATTCTCATTTTGGTCCATATGTGCAGCGTCCACTCGAAGCTGAAGAAGACACTTTTCGTCCACCCAAACCCTGAACGCGCTTCCTCGTTGGTCGTTACCGAAGGCAATCTGCAGAAGGACGACAGCTTCTCAAGCGACCAGTGAGTGCAAGGCGCGCCAAAAACCGCAGGATGCCCCTTGACGACGTGGAACACGAGCGCGCCAGCCATCACGGACACGCATCGTGCTAGGCGAGACGGACTGGAATACCTGAGCGCGGGCTGCTCCATGAAGGCGCGGGCGCCGCGAAAAGTCAAGCTGATGTGTTTCTGGCCGTAAACCGGCTGAAAGGCAGTCGAGAAACCCGCGGCGCAGGAGTCTCCTGGTGCCGGCAAGTGCGTCTCCAGCACAAACACACTAAGCGGCGTGACCAGTCGATCCAGGAGCCAGCTGGGAAGCAAGTTGGATGCCGTGCGGTCGTTGAGTCCTTGGAAGCTCGCACCCAAGACTAGGAACATGCCCGGGTTCGCTGCGGCTAGTGTCTCTAGTACTTCGGTCAATTCGAGAACTTCACCTGCGGCGATGCGAACGTTGAAAAACGCAAGCCCGACCATTCCCAGCTGGATCAGCGACCGGTTCAGCGATCGTGCCTGGTGTACCCGGAAGCTGCCATTCCCCCACTCGTGCGACGGCAACAAACCCGAAAGCTTGTACTGCGACCTGAATCGAAGAAACAACATCCACGATTCCAAGCTGGTGGGTATCAGGGTGCTGTTCTTGGGGTCGGAGCTGACGTGGGTGTAGATGATCCAGTTGCAGACGCCGTCGGGAGGGAAGGCACTGTGCTGCGTCGCGTTGCTTCCGACCGTGCAGAGCAGGAACTGCTCCGGTCGTTCGCCTGGTGTGAACTGGCGGCGCTTGAACAGCGGACGGGCGGGGGAGGTGTCGTAAGCAGACAAGTTTTGAGACAGCTTGTTCTCGGCGGAGCCGAGGAGGATGACAAATGCAAACACTGACGCACAGATGATGGCACTGAAAATTACCATGGCTTGGCTGCACGTTTTATCCTCGTGGTTCTCGACAAACGCCGGAGGTAGGTCGTCGTCAAATTCTTCTTCGCTGGAGACAAAGCTGGATGAAGACTCTTCGTCCAGCGACACGGGGGGAGAAAAAAGCCCCGCAGTCGGATGGAGCTTGTGCTGCATCCTTAACTGTGTTCTTCTGCTTCGTTGGTCTCGCGCCCTGCCTGAAGAACTGCGTATGCTTTCTTCACTTCGTGCAGAGGAACGGTAGAGCGCCCTCTAGAAGGAGTTTAGCGCATCTCCAAGGAAAAATTCAAAGAATCAGGAAAAAAGCTATTTGAGGCCAGCATTAAGGACCAGTGAATTAGAGCGCTTGCTCCAGCAAGGCCCGCTGATAATCCGCCTAGCTAGAGTAAAGCCAAGCAGGCTGATTCCACAAACGCTGAATGCACGAAGGTGGTGGTGGTGGTGAAAAACTTTAAGCAAAGAGAGCTTGAGGGTTAAAAAAATAAAAAAAAATAAATAACCCTGCTGCATGGTCGGTATCCTTAGTCCGGGACACCGCATGACGAGGCCCCGTCTCGCGCCCGCTTGACCAGAGCCCTTTGGGACTCCAGTGTGGAGCAGTTGAGGAGGGCAGTCTCCCATGCCTCTCGGGTGGGGGTGGGGGAGGGGGGAAGGTGGGGTTTCTGAGTACATGCCCACACCATGTGAAAGATATCGCAGATCTCTCCACAGTGCGGGCAGCGCCCATCTGTGTTCGGATCGAAGTGTTTTGCTATTGCAGGACAGAGAAGGGTTCCTGTCTGCAGGCGCCGCAGAGTTCGTTCCTCCGCCTTACTCAGCCCCTTGGCAGGTGCCGGGTAGAGACGGTGGCTGTCGCAATAATAAATTAGGATTTCGCGGAACCGCAGAAGCGGTTTATGAGCTTCTGAGCCATGAGAGCTAGGATGAGGAGCCCGGTGTGTGAGCGCTCGGGCGGCCGCATCAGCGGCCTCATTGCCTCGTAGACCCTGGTGGCCAGGAGCCCAGATCACTTTTGTGCGAGCTGGATCGGCGAGAGCGCGTCTTAGAATTTGCGAGGCCAGAGGTGATATTTCGCCTGCAAGATAATGTTCACAGGCCCGGCGAGAGTCTGTAATAACCGTTTTCGATTTTGGATCGGCGGCAGCGAGAGCTATTGCGACTTCCTCCGCTCGTGTTGAATTTGGGGCCCGAAAAGATAGCCCATCGACATTCATTCCCCGGTGGACTACGGCAGCCGTGAAGAATCCCGCGGGCGACGGCCCTGTGATGTCCACGTAATAGACGCCCTCTTTATACCCATATTGCCTCTCAAGCGTGCGAACCCGCGCTGTCGTCTGCCTTCATGTGAAGCCATGTCCATGTTACGCGGGAGCGGAGCGACCAAGAGCATGTGGCTCCACAGCACCGGGATGTTCTCCGTCCCCTCTGGTATGCATGTGTGTTGGATGTGTAAGCGGTTTAGCAGGCGGCGCCCAGGCACCGTCTGCGATAGCCGCGTATATTGGTTCACGAGGTGGGCCTCCCGCAACTCCTGATAGGAGTTTACCACTCCCAACGCCTTCAGTTTGGCGTTGGAGGTAGCCACCGGAAGGTCCAGTGCTCGCTTTGTTGCCTTCCTGATGATGGCGTCAATGCGCTCGTCTTGTTGTTTGGTGGTGCGTAGGTACGGCACGGCGTAGAGGATCCGGCTGGTCACGAAGGCATAGGCGAGCCGTAGCGCGTCCCTGCCCCGCAGACCACCCCGCTTGTTGGAAACACGGCGGATCATGCGCCCTACCTGTTCACCTATGCTCTTGAGTTTCGCTATAGCAGAGTCCGGCCTAAGTTTGTTATTGATGAACAGACCCAGGATCCGGAGCTCCGCCACTTCTCTGATGGGACCGCCTGACAGAGATATGTGTAGAGACGTGTTGTCCTTGTGGTTTGTCCTGACGTGTAGAAGGTCTGATTTGGCGGGAGCACATTGGAGACCACAGTCGGCAGCATATGCTTCGACTATGGTGGCGGCCTGCTGAAGGCGGTCCTCTATCTCCCCAAGGCTCCCCTCGGTGGTCCAGATTGTAATGTCGTCTGCGTAGAGTGCGTGTTTTATGCCATCTACCTGAGCCAGTCGGCCGGGCAGGTGCATCATGGCGATGTTGAAAAGGAGCGGTGATAACACCGCCCCCTGTGGTGTACCTCGTGTACCCATAGAGTGGGTACACGAAGGTGGGATTGATTGTAAAACATTTTATTCGCCGGGAAGAGCTTGGCAAGAGGTCGCGTTAAGTGGTCGAGAGTACATAGCCCTCGACGACTTTGTCAGCCCACTCCACCGCCAAAACTTGCGTTCTGGGGTCAGAGCTAGCCAGCACGGTCTCCCACCGCTCGAGAGAAGGAGCTGTAACTACATCACCCGGAGGTGGCTCTATTTTGCAGTCCCACAGGATGTGATCGTAGGTAGCACGTTGGCCACAGTGTTTGCAGTTTGGGTTGTAAAGATCTGGATAAATGTGCGCGAGGAGTGATGGGGTGCGTATCGATCTCGTCTGTAGACGACGCCACGTAACCTCTTGTTCTTTAGTAAGTCTTTTGTCTGGAGGGGGGAAAATTCTCCTCTCTAGTTTAAAATGATTGGTGAGATCATGATATGTGATCATGGAGTCCTTCGTGAAATTCAGGGAGCCAGACTCATCCACTGCCCGGTCGACGAAACCTCGGGCTTTATTGTGGGCTGCCTCGTTCCCCGGATTCCCCGAATGGGCTGGGACCCATATCAATTGGGAATAATTTGGTGAGAATTTGGTTACGTTAAGGATTCTAAGGGAGATGTTTGTAATTCGCCCTTTAGCGAAATTATTGATACCCATTTTGGAATCGCTGAAGATGATGCTCCCTTGGGTATGCGCTAGGGCGAGGGCTATAGCCGCCTCTTCTGCCGTTTCAGAGGATTTCGTTTTGATTGTCGCCGAGACGATGTGGTCACCATTCTCGTTCACAACCACAATTGCAAAGGCATTGGTATTTTTGTATTCTGCCGCATCTACATAAAGTGTTCCAGCGCACTGTCTGTATTTGTTATGTAAGGCTTTGGCTCTTGCTTGTCTTCTACCCTCATGGTGTACGGGGTGCATGTTTTTGGGGAGTGGTTTGATTAGTAGGGCCGTCCTATAGTCGCGGGGTAAGTCTACTTTAGCATCGTTATTCGTAGGTTGAAAGTTAATTCCGAGCCTGGTAAGAATACTCCTGCCAGTTCTGGAATTGGCTAATCGCGCTGTTTGAGCCATTAAATGGGCTTCTTTCAGTTCGTTGTAGGTGTTATGTATTCCTAACCTCATAAGCCTTTCGGTTGAGGCATTTAGTGGGAGTCCTAACGCAGCCTTATAGGCCTGCCGTATCATACTATCCAATTTGTCCTTTTCTGCTTTCGAAAATTTGAGATAAGGGGTGGCATAGAGTATCCTGCTTAGCGCAAAGGCCTGCACTAGTCGGCATAAATCTCTTTCCCTCACCCCTTGTCTGCGGTTAGCTATGCGGCGGATTAATCGCGCCGTCGCTTCTACCGTGCGTTTTAGCTTAGTGAGTGTGTCAGTATTCTTTCCATTCGTTTGTAAATACAACCCCAGTATTCTCATGGTCTGTACCTCTTTGACAGATCGTCCATTAACATAGACGTTTATTTGCGGGGGGGATGTCGTGGTACGCCTAGCTCTTTGTTTACGACGGATCACGAAGAGTTCAGATTTTTGCTCAGAACAAGTGAGGCCGGATTCCCATGCGCATGCCTCAATGATGTCCACTGCTGCTTGGAGTGTGTCTTCTATGTAGCCTTCGCATCCTTTGGTTACCCAAAGTGTGATGTCATCTGCATAGAACGTGTGATGTAGGTCTGGTATTTGTGCCAGTTTGGGGGCAATTTTGATGAGGGAGAGGTTAAAAAGGAAAGGGGACAGGACGGAGCCCTGTGGCGTTCCTTTACTTCCTAGTGTGATTGGGGCAGACTCTATTGTTCCGACCGTTATCACTGCTGTTCTGTTAGTGAGGAAGGATCGGATGTAGTTGTACGTCCTTTCTCCGGGGTTGATTTCTGACAAGTTTGTCAAAATGGCTTTGTGGGTGACGTTGTCGAAAGCTTTAACAAGGTCCAAACCCAATATTGCTTTCGTTCCTGTTCCCTCGTCAGCTTCAATTATGTCCTTGTTAAGCTGCAAGAGTATGTCCTGGGTAGATAGTTGGGCCCTGAATCCTAACATTGTTTCAGGTAGGAGGTTCATGTCCTCCGCATAGTTTTGGAGCCTATTGAGGATGACATGCTCCATGAGTTTGCCTAGGCATGATGTTAATGAAATTGGGCGTAGATTCTCAGTGCTGAGTTTCTTACCCGCTTTAGGAATAAAAGTGACTTTCGCGTGTTTCCACTCTGGTGGTATGTTGCCTGCATGCCAGTATTTGTTCATAAGGTCTGTAACCGCCGCGATCGACGTTGCGTCTAAGTTCCTGAGAGTCTTATTTGTTACTTTGTCTGGTCCCGCCGCAGATGTTGTCCGCAGTTTTCCAATTGCGTACCAGACCTCTGCGTCTGTGATGTCTGCGTCTAAATTTGGATTTGGAGTCCCCCGGTAGTCTGGTTGAGTGGTACCATCATCCGTGTTTAGATAACGTTCTGCTAGCTCTTTGATTAGGTCTTCAGTTGTACCCTCATATTTATGTATGAGTCTGTACAGTTGACTTTGTTGCACGGGACGTGTTTGTTCTGGGTCGAGCAGGTGTCTTAGAAGATGCCATGTCTTCTTATTTCCGAGCTGCCCATTGACGCTTTCACATATTTGGTTCCATTGTTGTTTTTGGAGAGTAAGTGTATGTTCCTCGATTCGCCTCTCGATTTCAGCGATCTTTTTGCGTAGTCGCTTGTTGTGTTTTTGCTTCTTCCAGCGTTTTTGGAGGCCTTTTTGTGCCTGCCACAGGTGTAACAGTTTTGAGTCTGCAATCTGCTCCTCCTTCTCAACTGGCACCACAACGCTAGTGGAGCTGACATCCTTATTCAGGGAGATAACCCAGTCGCTAAGGTTAGAGATCTCCTTTGGAGCTGTTTTGTCGCGAAGTTGCCTGAACTTGTCCCAATCCGTGGTTCGTATTTCTTTTGCTTTGTTTGTAAGTTTTGTCGTGGGGAAGGTGATGCTAAGGATGAAGTGATCACTACCAAGGTTTTGCCCGGTGTTGACCCACTTTGCGTCCTTGACGTTTTTAGAGAGGGATAAGTCTGGAGATGTGTCTACACATACACTGTTACCCATGCGTGTGTGGTCGCTCGGGTTGTTTAGCGTTGTGAGCCCTAGTGACTGTATGATTTGCCAGAGCAGGTTCCCTTTCGGAGTTGCTTTGGTATATCCCCATGCTGGGTGTTGAGCGTTGAAGTCTCCCACAATTATTAGTTGAGCCCTAGCAGCCAGCTTTACTGTGTTTATCAACAAGTGTGGGAGTCCATTGCCTTTGTTTCTGGGCGGGTTGTATACATTAAGGATGAAGAGATTTGAGTCTCCTTTTTGCCTTGGTACTATTTCAAGTAGGGTGTAATCTTCTTCCGAATCATTTATAAAGTGTTGAATTGCGGTGATATTTCTATGCACCAGAGTGGCTGTGAAGGAGCCGGCTGCGTTACTAGTATCATAATGAGGTGGCAGATATGCTTTATAGCCTGGCAGTGTAGCCCTGCCGCTAGCTTCTTGCAATGCAATCACGTCTGGGGTTGGAACAGACGGTGCTTGTTGGATGTGGAGCTGCAAGTGGGCCCGCTTGCGGCGGAAGCCTCTGCAGTTCCACTGCCAAATTTCAAATTTTTGGCGTGGTGCCATGTTGGGTTATAGATGGTTGTGGCGTCGTGGACAGATCCAAGATGGGGGGTAGGCGGGCCTCGATAGTTGTAAGCCTATCCATTATTTGCTGCATGCAGGTGGCTATTTGGGATACCTGTCCCTCTAGTGTTGCAAAGCGCATATCTATCTCAGCAAATTTGGTAGTAACGAGGCCTTGGAAGGTTGCTTGTTCTGTTGATATAGCGCTAGTTCTCTCTGACAGAGTATTGATGTCTGCCCTGAGTTTGGTAGGCGCTTTCGACGGCTGCGGGGTGTCGGCTTCCGAAGCCTCGGCCTTTCTTTTGGATTCCTCGCCTTCTTTTGTAGGAAGCGGTCTTTTAGTTGCTATTCTGGCGTCTGTGTCCGTCGCGTTATGGGCCGAAGACTGGGACGCGGTGGAGGGAGTGTGGCAAATGGCGTCCGTTTCCATCGCATTATTGGTCGAAGCCTGGGACGCGGTGGGTGGCGTTCTAGCCGCAGTGGCATTCTGTACCTGATGCGCTTGTAACAGGCGTTTAATGTCAGCCAACTCTTTTTTAAGGCTGGCAATTTCTCTGTCTCGGGATTGTAGTTGGATCTGAAACTCCTTCTCTCGAGCGTCAATAGATTGGGAGGCCTCTGCTGGCCAGCTCACCTTTTTATTGGAGCGGCTATCGCTGCGTCCGCGGCTCGAGCTTCTCTTGTCGTTCCCTGCAGGGTTCCCCAGGGGCGGGAAGGAGCTGGAGTTGTTCCGGCTGTGGCTGCCTCCTTTTCCGGTAGCACCCTGTTCCTTCTTCCTGGGCCTAGATTGGTGTCCGTGGAGTGATGAGTCGTTGTCCCCTTGCTTGGGTGCCTGGTTGCCATGGGGCGTTCCTTGTTTGTTCTTGGTGATCAGCCGGAATTTGCAGTTCCGGCTGCCTGTGTTGTGGCCCCCGTTGCAGACGATGCAGACGGGTTGGCAGGTTGGCTGTTCTCCCTCAGGTGGAGGCGAGTGATTTTCTCCGCAGCGGCGGCAAAGGTTCGTTGTAGGTTTGTAGCAGACGTCGGCCCGGTGTCCTACCCTCCTGCAGTTGTAGCATACTTCATGTTGCTCCCTGAAGGGGTGGACCCGAAAGACGCCGCACTGATAGATTACTTGGCTGGGTAGCTTCTTTCCAAAAAAGGTGATTTGTATTGTTCTGGACTGTCCGATCCTTCTGGCATCCACAACTTCTATTCCTTCGTTTCTGTTTCCGAAGCCTTGGCGAACCGCTTCGGGCGAGTCTCCCGCGTAGGCGTTGTAAATGACCCCTTTTACCGAGTCTTCGGGCGCCGCCACGTACGACGTAACGTTGTAGGTTTTACCTTGGAGGTTCAGTTTTTCAATCTTGGCGTATGCAGTCGCCCGTTGACGATCGGGCGTGCATAGCGTGAAGGTGTTGTTGGCCGTATTGACTCTGATAATGTCTTCATTCTTCACCGTATCATACGGCAGCCTGGACACCTCGCAGGCGCAGAAGAGTAGTAGTCCGGGCGCAAAGTCCCTCAGATTCCAACCTTGTGGTCGGCAGACGATTTTGTAGTCATCGGTCGGTAAGCGCGGGAGAAGTGCTTTCTTGCTGAGTGCAAGTAGCTTTTTCCCGTTCTTTCGCGATGGAAAATTGGAATTAGACTTGCCTTGGCGGTGCCCCTGCGCAGGCTCGTCGTCGGTTGATGCGGGCCCTTTATTCTTCAGGCCTCGTTGTCGGTCGCGGTACCGACGAAGGTGGGAGTGAAACTGTGGAACGCTCGATTCGAATACCTATTGCGAGCTAGCCTCCAACCTAAATGCATGCTTTATGGAGCGAAAAACGGTATAACACCACCTGCAACAGTGTACGACGAACGGTTTCGGGGCAATTTTAATGCGAAAAGTGGTTTTTGAGGACAGGAAAAGGGAGAGCAACTTTCTTAGATACCGGTGGACACCAGATCGCACCTTAAAGGAAAAGGTGAAGCCTGCGAAGGCTTACAGTTGAAATTGCATATGTCGTCGGTTCGAATTCCTGTCGAAAACTAGGCTCCAATTCAGCTAGAAAATATATGCTATATGCAAATACCAATGACAAGGCACAAGCCGGAAGAGTGTGCGACGAACGGTTGTTCAAACTTTGAGTACGAATGCAGTAGTGAGTACTGGCACAACATTGAAGTTATTCCGGCGGATGATATATAAGCGGTGGAGCGAACGCGGCTTCGGCAGCTTATCTGTTCTCAAGAGAATTTTATTGGACCCCATGGTTACACGATAAGGGACCACAGTCCCTCAAAAAATACAAGAGTACAGTTCGCGACTAGTGTCGCTCGATTACGGAAAAGCGATCACTCAAGACACGACGGCGACTCCTGTCGCCCAGCAAACAAAAGTCATTCACTGCACGTATTAATGTTTTTTTCAGCCAGCGTCCGTTTCGGCGGACGCGGTTGTTTCTGTGACACGCCTTTTTTCTTTCCTTTTTCTCTTTCCTCTGATCTTTTAAATCTCCTCTACCTGCACGTGGCGGCGGTGGTGGCTCGGCTCGAGCCAGTAGGCAGGTCTGTGCAATTTCCTTTTCATACTTCTCTCAGACGCAAGTCAGGCAACAACAACAACAAAATTACGTCATTCTTCGAAACTGTGCGCTTAGCTTGCTGTGTGCATCCTACCGCCCCTTGAGGAGGTCACGCGATTTTTATTGTCATCGCTGGGTTTTTCTGTACCATTGGCAAGTACACACACTAAACACATGCCGAAGGCTTTCCTAGTAATAGGGATAGTAAGGCTTTCGCCTTGAAAGTAACCTGTGGTAGAGCATCGGTAATTTAGCAGAGTGAAATTTGGCGTGACAAATTTGACTACATGTAAAGCGTGGCAGAGAATGGCATCGTTCAAAAAGTCATTGCTATGAAAATTTCGCTAACTTAAGCCAGATAAGAGAAGTTTATTTGGACTCACGATCAAAAAGGGACATCCGTCCCTCTACAAAAACAAAGATACATTGCGGCAACTGATGTCGCCCTATGCAAACACACTCACAGGGAACGGAAGTGTCCAAAAACAAAAAAGTATCCAGGATAGTGCTAGTGGGTCCATACGTGGGGGAGGCACGCCGGGTTGAAAACCGCGCACAAAACCCGCCATGTACAACGCGCACCACAGACGCGCACCACACACGCGCACCACACACGCGCGCCACACTTAATATCGTATGGGCCGCACCGTAACCCGGCCCCTGCCCACGACGATGAAGCGGGTAGACCAGCGCCGAAGGAACTGGTGCACCTCCAGTGACACGAGGTCCACGCACGCCTGGGCGAACATACGCGCATGCACCCGCCGCAAAATGGGGTACATGGCCCTCTGCGGCCGTCCTTGTAGAGCCGCTGCACCTCTCTGGCGCCACAGTACGAACGGCCCGGCACAAAGAAGCATACGCACAAAAGGGTCGCGGAACCTTGAATTGGGGCCAAGGGTCGCCCCGAACATTCGCGACATAAGGACCCAAAATGTCCTAGCTACCGAACGCTCAAAGATCGCGTGTGGCAAGGTCTCTACAAGACCGCACTGTGGACATCGGGTGGAGGGGGCCACGCCCAGGCAGCCAGGCGATCTGCCGTAGGCAGGGCCCGCCAGCCCCGCAGCCAGCCGAAGTCTCGCACGTCTGCGGGAAGAGATGAAGACGTCAGGTCCCGCCATCGCACCTCTGCCCTTAGCAAAAACTAATACGTTTGGAATATACGGAGGTCTATTTAAAATGTATTTTAAACATATTTTGTATTCATGAATGCACTAAAAATATGTAGGAAATACGTTTCTGAAATTTCATGCTTGGTATTCAAAATATATTTTTAAAATGTGCCAAAAATACCTCACCTAAAGCATACTTCGAGCACTTTTCAAATACATGAAAAAATATGCATGCAGTTTTAGCATCTTGTCAGTGTATTAAAAGTGTATTTTCGGAAATATGAAATTGATTCATTGAAAGTATACTTCAATTCTAGAAAACGGGCAGCCCTTGTAAACGTATATGTATGCAGTTTTAGCATCTTGTCAATGTATTAAAAGTGAACTTTCGTAAATATGAAATTAATTCATCCGAAATATATTTCAATCCTAACAAACGGGCAGTCCTTTTAAACGTCTTTGCACACTTCTAGCTGCCATGAACAGTCGAGTGCTCGAAATCGTGTTTCGGGAAATGGCATTTGCGTGTCGTCAATGTATTTGAAGTGTACTTCCGTAAATACGTAATTAATTCGTCCAAAGAACACTGAAATTCTAGCAAATTGGCAGTCCGCATTAGCATATTTGCAGCGCACTACAAGCTGTCGTTGAACAATCTAATGCTCAAAATCGAGTTTCGGGACATCGCATTTTGGTGCTGGCCATCTATTTAAAGTGTACTTTCGTAAATACGCAATTAATCCGTCTGAAGTATATTTAAATTCTAACAAATGGGTTGTCCGCGTAAACATATTTGCATTACACTTCAAGCTACCGTGGAACAATCTAGGGCTCGAAATGACGTTTCAGCGAAGAGTGAAAACTTTCCCTTTCTTGTCATCCTTTCGTTTACGGTAACTTCTAGCAGGAAGGTGATCACCACTTATACCCCTGCTACACGGGCGCTTCGAATGCCTTCCAGCCGAATGTCATCTAACGATGCTACATGTGTTCTGTCTAAGGGAGTGCTTGTAGATAATATTACGCCAATGAATATTAACCGCGTCAGCATGAAATTTCCCCGGGAGTGCGCCGATGAGGACGACTGCACTCATACTGTTGTTTACATCGCTTGTTTACATAACATAAAACGTAATCTGCGCTTTGGTTCTAATAAACAATCTGTTTTCTTTTTTACTGGTTGTACTCGTGATTGTTTACGCAGTGCTACAATGTGTGGGAAGCGATGATGCGATCGCAAGCCTGAGAAAGCCGGGTTGTTGGCATCGCGCAGGACTGGCGCTTCTCGCTTCTTGTCCCGGCTTTCTCCGACGTGACCAGTACTTTTTTTTAAACTACTTTATCCAGAAGTATGTCTGGCGACTGTTCGCTTTAACTGAAACGGCCTAACTTGTTATCCACAAGCTAGCGACGGCGACGACTGCTGCTGGCCGTAAAGCACGGCTCGGCAGTCTGGGTCACACCGGCGATTCCCGTTCATCGTACGCGTGCCCTGCGATGTAAGCAATAGTTGATTTCAGGTCACTGTTGCCAAAACTACACCTGGTGACCGTTTGCATTCGCTAAAGCTTGTGATTCGCTCTTCACAACCGCCGAAATCACAGATCCAACCCTGCGAACTCGCTGGGCCTAGTCGTCGCGGAAGGGAACAGAGCCGTCGTCGATTGAAACTGATTTGGCAAGCGCTTATCGCTGGTGAGTGTTCACGTATGCACACGTGAAATATAGCCGTTCGTTTCGCTCATTTAGAAGCACGAGCATGCACACACCGCCGCCTCATCACCGTGCTCTCGCTCAGCCGCCGACAAGGCTGACCGTCCGCCGACCGGATTCGTCGGTGTCGTTGGCCTGAAAAACGTGTCCCTCTAGAATCATTATAGTAAACTAGATATTTGACTATAATTACATGCTGTTGTTCCGCGTGATATATACTGTCGTTGTCGGACTAGTGTGACCGCCGTCGTCGTCGTCGCTGTACACTGAAAACGAGCTGAGGCTTTCGAACGCGTTTCGAAAGTGTCGTGCAGCACCGCGGCAGTCCATCGAGTCCGAATGTCATTCCTATTCTCGAATGCCATTCCACTCAATGTCATTCGAACATTTCCGTGTGAGAACGTGATAGCGTTATACCAGCAAAAGCGCCTTGGGTACTTCGGGGTCCGAATAAGCCAGCGGAAAGGACCCCGTGTGGCAGGGCAGACCGGCTCCCTTACACGCCCATGTATCTGTTGGTTGACAGTTCGACTCCTGACCTGTGCCTGACGCAAGTTTCAACTAGCAATTCCGTTCTCAATTAATCCCAGATTCGAACGCGACCAGTAGGGTACTTCTGCGATAATTTGGAAGCCCACAGTATTTGCGCAAAAAAAGGTATCACCGTGCAAAATAGTGCGTCGCTTTCGCTGGGTATATATACGGCAAGCCAAGTATAGCGCTTGTCGTAGGATTTGTTGTTTGCTGTGTCGCTGTCGTCTTGGTATGCTGTATGTAGGTATCTGCCGTTCCCATTCAATCACGTGACCTTATAATATCAGACTCCTGTTGATTAATGATAAATACCCGTGTACGATTTGTTCTCCAGTTGATGAATTAACCCGTGTCATTCCATGGAGCCGCCCAGTAGACTTTTTTTTAAGCCCGAGTAAACACATTTTCAATGTATTAAATGTATATTTTTAGTATATTTCTAATGTATATTTTTGTTATATTTTTAATGCATTATAAATATGCTGAGTGGGCAAAAATGTACTTTTCACGTATTTTTAAGAACGTTTAAAATATTATTCCTAGTATACTTAGAAAGCATTCGTATTGCAGTTTAAGCATAGAGACAAAAAAATGCGAAATAAATATGAAATTAATACAATACGTTTGAAATGCATTTTTAGCACATCCTCTTTTCGCTAAGGGTGTGCTTATCGCCAATTTCTCCTGTGGGGCATCTTTGATGGCCAGGAGTTCGCATATCCGAGAGCCGGGAGTTGAAAATAACTCTAGCTCTGGCTGTGCTGCGGTGAGGGACCTGAGCGTCCGGCAGGCTCTCTGGTAAAACCGGGGCTGCTGCAAGGCTGTCGGGCCAACACTCTGCTCAGAGAAAAAAAGGGAGCGCGACGTGCCGAGTAGGTAAGCCAGTAGCCCCCTACCCGGGTAGCCGGCCTGGTTAGCCAGGTCATTGGTGGTCCGCAAAGCGAGCACATTGCATATCGTGTGCAAGTGGGGAAGGCTGAATCCGCCCATGTTAGTGGGAAGCCGGAGGAGCGCGCGCGCTACAGACTCCGTCTTTCCTGCCCAGAAGAACGAGCCACATTAAGTGGACAAACGGCGCGTGAAGGTGCGGTGTGGGTGGGCAACGCGAGCGACATAGTACAATGGGGCGCACACCGATGCGCGGATGATAAATGCGCGCTCCGCGAGGGAGAGGCGGAATCGCGCCGCCACTGTCAACCGTTTCTCGGCGGTCTCTCTAAGGCGAGTCCACGTCTCGCGAGCCGGCTCACCGGACGCGAGGAAATAAACCCCCAGAACTTTCACGGCCGAAATCCACTGTACGTCGCCTAACAGGTCTGCGGAGAACGCGCCAAAGCGCAACGCTCTACTCTTGTTCATGTTCAGCAGGGCGCCGGACAGCTCGCTGTACACTTCAAACAGCCGTAAAAACGCTACGTAGCTGTCCTCGTCCCGCAGGAACAGAGACACACCGTCGGCGTATGCCGAGACCTTAACCTGCCTGTGGACTGGCAGTGGGAAACCACGCACAGACGGGCTCCTGGCGATGCGACGCAAAAGTGGGTCTAGGCACAAAACAAAAAAACATGAGCGACAAGGGGGAGCCCTGCCTAATTCCTCTAGAGACACAAAAAGGAGCGCTGATCGCTCCGTTGACAGTCAGGAGGGCCGTAAGCCCCGAATAAAGGAGCCCGACTCTCGCTATGAAGGCCGATGGAAAGCTGAAAGCCTCGAGAACACCTAGCAGGTACCGGTGCTCAATACGGTCAAAAGCTTTGGACTGGTCAAGCGAGAGAAAGCAGCCCGGGATCCCCGCTCTCGAGGTGAACGTGAACAAGCCACGAGTAAGTGCGAGAGCGGAAAACACCTAACGGCCCGGCACGCTACACGTTTGCGCAGGGCTGACCACCGAGGGAGGGCCATTTTTGGTCTGCAAACTCTCCTTTTGTTTATTAAAAAGTTTTCACCGCCACCACCGAGGGCAGAATCGCGCTCAACCTGCTCGCCAGCAGTGGCGCTACGATCTTGTAGTCTCTATTGAGAAGAGTGATCGGACGCCACGCCTGCGGGTCAGATGGGCACCCGCCGGGCTTCAGAATGAGCGCGACTCGGCTCTCGCTGAAAGACGCTGGTCGGGCTCCGTCTGCCAGAAACCTGTTGATCATATCGAGCAGAGAACCCTCTAAGACGTCGTAAAGCTTTGCGTAAAAACTGACGAGGATACCGTCAGTTCCGGGGGCCGAGGCAGCATTCATTTTTGCTACTGTGGCGCGGCGCTCATCTCGCGTCACCGGTGCGCAGAGCTGCTGCGAGAGCTCGTCCTCAACTACGGGGAGACCCTGCCAGAAACCGCGGAGTGCGTCGCGGAACGCGGAGTCGCCCGTTCGCTCGACACTGGAGGCGAACAGCTCGGACACGTGGCGTATGAGGACGTCGCGGATGTCCGTGGCGCTGCTATTCGTTTCCCCGTTGGGCAGCGCGATTTCCGCGATAAATGCGGACCCATCCTCCTCGAGGGCACCAGCGCGAACCTGCCGCAAGACCGATGGGTCGGCTACGGGCCTGCCCTGAACGAGGGCCCGGCTGGCAGCGCGCGACGACTGCCGCAACAGCGTCTCGTAGCGAGCCTTCAATAAGTTGTAGCAATCGCGCATAGCAAAGGTTAGCGGCGCGCCTCTCTTAACTATGCGGATCCGAGCCAGCGTCTCATTGAGTTGGCGAGTGATGCGCGCTCTTCGCCGACGGCCTTCCGCGATAAGGATTGCACGCCACTCGCCCTTCCGCACGTCCCACGGCACTGACTGGTTAGCGCGCGCTCCCGGAGCACCCAGCGCACGCTGCAATGATGTGACACTCGACCAATCTGTCAGTAGGCTGGCGTCCATTCGCCACAAGTCTACTCGTGGGGCGCACCCGCCAAAGTCCGGCACCACTGACAGCGGTCGATGGTCGGAGATGCGCGCAGTGCCCCGGGGAGGACGCCGCGTTTGAGCGCGGAGTGATCGGACGCGTGGTGCATCGGCTCCGTCGATTTCTCGGCTGGAACCGCGGCAACCTGATGTAACGCCTATCAAACCTGTGTGACTGCAACCGTGAAGTCAGCAGGATCCTGGAGAACCCGATCACACCCAGGTACGCCGAATTTTCGGCCATTTCGAGCAACCCTCCGCATCACCACGTAGCGGTCGAGCCAAATCTAACGGCTCCGGCTCCTCCGCCGCTGGCTGCGGAGACGCCTGCCGGCCAACCTCTCAACATGGCTCTGCCTGAACAACGCGGATACGACCCCACGACTCTGTCGTGGTCCTCTGTCCCTGTAAGCCAGCCAGAGGACGGCCCATCCACCATTTCGGCGCAGCAAGCTGCCCTTTTCCAAGTCGTTGAGAGCCGGCGCCGCCGCCGGCAGAACGCTCGAGGAGCGGCAATGCCCAAGACTCCTCTCAACAATTCAACAACGGGAGACGCTCGCGCTCCGTCTTCTACACCTCCACAGAAGACTTCTTCACCAGTCTCGAAGTGGACTCCCAAGCCAACGGTCAGGATGAACCCTGACGACTACGTGGTCGTACTGCGGCCACGCAGTACGGTTCACCTCAAGACGGCCTTCCAGCAAGGTAAGCTCGGCGCTGCCATTTCGCAACTCATCGGTAGGCAGCACATGAACACCATCACCATTTCACCAAATTGGGAACAGAACATCATCGTCTGTGGCACGCAGAACCCAGAGGTGGTTAAAAAGCTGCTCACGGACCTTCAACTCAACACCAGCAGAGGATCGCTCGCATTTCACGGCCACCTCAAGCTCACCGGTGATGTGTGTCGCGGTGTGATATCTGTTCACAACTTAGAAACCAGTGAGTCACTAAAACATAATGTGCAGTGGCGCGGTGGTGAACTAGTTCATGTGCGCAAGCTGGGACAATCAAACGTAGCTGTGCTGACTTTGGAGGGACGCACCGTTCCGCGCTACGTTCACTATAACGCAGAACTGACTCCCGTCAAGGAGTACAAAAAAAAAGCAGTGCCAGCGTGCTACTGTTGAGGCACACTGGGGCACTGGGTGGACAACTGTCCCACCCCGGTCAAGGAAAGATGCGGCATTTGTGGCCAAAACGTGGGGCTTGGTACAGAGGGGATGGCCCCCCACGTCTGCAATCCTATGTGCTTAATCTGCGGGGGCCCGCACCTCACCAGCTCCCGCGAATGCACCGCCAAATTCATTAAGTTGCCGCAGCCAGGGCCCAGGACGCCATGTAAGGGAGCCAATGCCGGCGCTACACGGGGAGGGCGGCAGCAAAACAACCAGAAGACGCCATGGCGTGGCGCGATGCCTCCCCCTGCCAAGACAGCAACGGTAACGCCACCACCCGGAGCAGCGGAGTTCCCAGCTCTCAGCGCTTCATCTGGCGGCGCCGCCTGCAACCAACCCAAGGTAGGCAGCTGGGCGAGGGTCGCCTCCTCTCCTTCCCCTCCTCCCTCCTCCCCCACCAGCACCGCCGAGACGCAGGAACTCAAGCGCGAGCTCGCCCTCTTGCGAGCTCAAAACGAAAAACTAGCCAGCGAGCTTAACTCGCTTAAATCCCAATTCCATACTCCGCCCGCGTCGAGCAACGAGGCAGAAAACATAACAGACAGGGAGATTCCTCCTCCTGTGGAGAGTCGCGCCGCGGCCATGGGGACCCGGGTGACCGCAACTGAAACACAATTGGCTGACCTCCCCAAAATTATCCATGATACCATCGCGCGTCAGGTGGAGAGTGTCATCGCACAGGTGACACAAGCTGTAACGCACATTATCCAAAAATGGATAAAAGACAATCCGCGCGTCCTCAAACGCGTAGGACCCATCAGGGACGCTAACCGCCCCTCAAAATTCAATAGAGCTATTCCCGATGACTTTGACTTTTCGGAAGACTCCTGCACGTATGCGCCGGGCACTAGCGGACTGGGGAGTCTTAACAACGTGACCCCACCCTCCGCCTCCGACCATGGCCCCCAACCCTAAGTCGCGTGCAAGAACAACTCAGCCGCTTACACTAACGCAGTGGAACTGCCGGGGTCTCAAGAACCACAAGAAGCGGACTCATCTCCGCCTCTTTCTTGAGAACCTTGAGTTCCTCGTCGCCGTGGTTGCCCTTCAGGAACCCGGCGCCGGTACCGAACTCACAAACTACACTACATTTCAACACAACCCGCAGACATGTATACTTGTTCACAAGCGATACACTGCGCAGGAGGTCACACTTCCCACAACACCGTCTTTCCAATACACGATGGTTTCAGTGCTGCCCCTAAAGCGGTTTGACCCACCTGTACACATTCTAAATATTTACTGCCCACCGAAACTTAAGAACGTCACGTTCAATGAAATTTTCACTCAAGCTATGCAGGTGGCGGGTACGGATCCCCTCCTAATCGTCGGCGATTTCAACGCCCCGAGCAGGCTATGGGGATACCCCCGGGAGGACAGGCGTGGGAGGAAGCTTGCGGAACTTCTTTCCACACTTGGACTCACCCTGCACACTGACCCCGCATACCCAACACGTGTCGGCAATTCCATTCAACGAGATACTTCTCCGGATCTCACATTTACACGCAACATACGCCATGCCGACTGGCTGAATACAGAGGACACTCTAGGTAGTGATCACTGTATAATCAACACAAACATTTACATGCGTCCCCTGAAACGCCCACTAAAACAAGCTCGTATCCCTGACTGGACGACTTTCCGCACCTTTCTACCTATCGTAGACCCCCTCCAGTCGGGATACGACGCCTGGTCCAGATCGCTCACGTCTACACTCACACAACACGATAAGCAGATACAGCTCACAGAAACATAAACAGACTTGGACAACCACCTTCTCCACCTTTGGGAGGCCCGTCGCAGCCTCACCGCATCCTCGAACTCACACAACAGGCAGCGGAATATGCTACTCAGCTAGCCGACACTAACTGGGTGGACCGGTGCAACGCGGCTGCTCGCCAGATGTCTGGCTGCAACACGTGGCGCCTGTTCCGCGCTCTCATCGATCCAATACAAACACGCACGGAAACCCAACGCCAATTACATAGGGCCTTGCACAACTTTACAGGAACGACAAAACAGCTAGCGCACACGCTCAGGGATCGATACCTGTGCACCACTAAGGACCCCCGGCAGGCGGCGTTCTCGTATGCAGGCGAAGAGAACACGGAGCTGGACAAGCCTTTCCAACTCCACGACCTCCGGGCAGCCTTAAGCAAAATGAAGCGGGGCACTGCACCCGGGCGCGACAAGGTTACGGTCAAGCTCTTGGCCAACCTTCCCGACGCAGCCTACGCCGCGCTGCTCAAATACATCAATAGCATTTGGGACAGAGAGACGCCTCTCCCTCTCGATTGGAAATCGGCTCTCGTGACCTTCATTCCGAAGGCCGGAAAACCTATTGATGTGGAGAACCTTCGCCCCATCTCCCTCACGTCATGTGTCGGCAAGCTGATGGAGACGATGGTGCGCGACAGATTCTCCGATTTTCTCGAAACACAGCACACTTTCGCAGACACCATGTTCGGTTTTCGCCCTCATAAGTCAGCACAGGATATACTTCTGCAACTTCACCACGACATCTTAGATCCTGTCGAATGTCCCCACAACGACAAGGTGGTCCTGGCCTTGGATCTTAAAGGCGCATTCGACAACGTCAAACACGAAGTAATCCTGGACCACCTCAGTAACACCAACTGTGGCCACAAAACATTCAACTACATAAAAAAATTTCTCACAGACCGTCAAGCCTACATACGCATACAAGATGCGGAACACGGGCCATACACCATCGGCTCGAGGGGAACACCTCAAGGCACGGTCCTGTCTCCCCTCCTCTTCAATTTGGCATTGCTTCATCTTCCCTCCAAATTGTCTTCTTTGCCCGGGATACATCACGCTCTTTATGCGGATGACATTACAATCTGGACCACGCAAGGTAACCTGGGCCACATGGAGTCCTGCCTGCAAGCAGCGGCGACCCTAGTCGACGACTACGCGGCCTACTGCGGACTCCAGTGGGCCCCAGCTAAATCAGAATTTGTGCACTTACGTCCCTCCCCTCGGAACACAACACCGCTTCGCATCAGTCTCCCCTCGGGACCGATCCGGGAGGCCAAGGAGATCCGCGTCCTTGGCCTCTTCATACACCACCAACGCAGAGTCGACACCACCCTAGCCAAACTTCGCACGGTGGGAGACCAGGTGGGCCGAATGGTCCGCCGGGTCTCCAACAAGCGGGGCGGATTACGAAGCAAGGATGCACTGCGGCTTGCCCATGCTTTCGTAACAAGTAGAATCCTCTACTCAACTCCCTACTTGCACCTGCGCAAACACGATGATGACCAACTGGAGGTCATCCTGCGGAAATTCATCAAGCGGGCTCTAGATCTCCCGGTCACCACATCCAACCAGAGACTTCTGGCCTTGGGCGTGGTGAACACATTCCGGGAGCTTCGAGAAGCCCACTTAGTCAACCAATACACGCGTCTTGCACAGACCACGTCCGGTCGCCGCCTCTTGGACCAGCTACACATCAAACACGACTGCCACATTGAGGAAAGGGAGAGAGTGCCAGAACCCTGGAGACGCGCCCTCCGGGTCGGACCCCTTCCCCGCAACATGTCCAGAGAAGACCATAGCGGTCGTCGCCAAGCGCGCGCGGAAGCGTTGGTGCGATACTATGGTAACCAAGAACATGTGTATTACGTAGACGTTGCCGGCCCACACCACGGGGGGTGGTACACGGCCGCAGTCGTACATAACACAAACACAGTTAACGGGCTCACTTTCAAAGCCTACAGCCCAACACACGCGGAGGAGATTGCCATTGCTCTGGCTCTCACGAATCCCAAGTCAAAACACATCATCACCGACTCCCCGAGGGGCCTGTCGGAACTAAGAGTTGGGCTGGGCTCCCCCGCTTGCCTGGCGCATACTGGAATATAGCTGTCGATCTGAAGATCCAACTCCACGCAACTTGATTTGGGCCCCGGTCACCAGGGACTCCAGGTTAACGAACAGGCCGATCAGGCCGCCCGCGCACTCTCTCCCCGGGCTATCTCTCTGTCCTTGGAAGGGTACTCCCAATCAGACAATCTGGCCATTACATTTAAACAAATCACCGATTTCTACAAGGAGGAGCACCGGCGCTACCCGGCCCCTTGTAAGGGTCTGGATCGCGCTGACGAGCGCCTCCTCATCAAAATTCTCACTAACACTGTACTGTGCCCGGCGGTGCTTAAACATTTCAATACATCCTTTGATGGCGCGTGCCAGTTCTGTGGGGAGGTGTCTGACACCTTCCACATGGTTTGGGCGTGTGAATCTAACCCATCTATCCCCCCCATCCCAACCCCCACCAGAGAGGACTGGGAGGCGGCCCTGCTCGGCTGTCAAGATCTAAAGAGCCAAAAGGCCTTGGTTCAACGGACGCGGGCGGCGTTGCTTGCCAATGGGGCCCAGGAATAGGGGCTCCACCTAGTACTGTGAGGGGAAAGGGCCAATAGGGTCCTACCCCAATCACCTTTCTGTAAAATATTCAATTGCCCATAAATGTTTTTCACCACCACCCCGGGGAAACTCGTATTTCCCATAAAGCTACATATCGCGCGAGAACGGGCGGGAACAAAAACTAATCGAGCCTACTGGCCGACCTCCCTCTCTCCCACGTGGCCCCGAAGTTGTCGCCATGCAAGGAGACCCATGCGTCGGACAGTCGGAACTGCGTGCATAGGTCCCGTAGGGAGCGTGCGCCGACGTAAATCGGACCCTGACCTGGGCCGCTTTCATCGCGTGAGGGGTCGAGGATACAACCGAAGTCGCCCACTATGAAAATGGGGTACGATTCCAGCATGAAACAATCCAGCGACTAGAATAATGAGGAAGAATCGCTTCGTCGTGCCGGCGCGTGCGCTACCAATGCCCTTACCCGTCTGCCGTTAAAGAAGTTGACGGCCAACGTGCGACTCTCGACACCATACGTACAATGTGCGCCTGAACGGAGGGAACTGTTAATGAATACCACTCAGACACCGCATGACATTGTGTCGGTGAGTGAAAAGAATGCAGGCGCGAGGAAGCGATTCTTAAGGTTCGTGACATCGCGTGCGGTCCGGAAGTTACATTCCTGAAGCAAGAGAATGTCGACGCCCTGCGCGCGAGCGAAGTGCATCACCTCACTCTGCATATCCAGTGAACGAAATCCCTGAACGTTTAGGGAGAGGAGGGGCACCGTCGCCATGATGAAAAAGCAGGACGCCGACATTCTGCCGACAAGGGGCCCCGCCTTTAGCGGAGTCACACGCCCGTGCCAGCTTTTTCGGGAGGGACGGATCGGCCGAGCCGACCGAGTCCGCGGACTGCGATAAGGCGTGCTTCCCTGAAACTCTGCCCAAGTCCATGTGTTCTACGGAGGGTAGCGAGTCGGTGGCGTCTCTTACCGCACCCCGCGAGGCGTGGTCGGCAGGTGTCGTGGACTGGTTGCGGTCGGCGGAGTCCTGAGCCTTCGAGTCCTCGTCCTCTGGTGGTGGTCGGCGCCGTGGCCCTCGAGACGGGCCGGCGGCGCTCAGCTCGTCGGTCGCTCCGAGCTGTTCGCAGGGGACGTCTGCGGTGAGGCGGAGCGTCACAGCACGTGAGAGCATTCCGTCGCTCTCGTCCGCTGTTGTGGAAGAGTCGTCCTCGCCGGAGGAGGACGAGTCGGACGACTTCGTCAGGGAGAGCGGCGGGAGATCGCCGAGGTACGGGAAGGTCAGCGAGTCGGTAGACGCTGTTTTCTGCAGCGCTCTCCGGCTGCTCCCGCGATGAAGCTGCAGTCTCGGAGCCGGCCGTGGTTTCCGACACGTTAGTGGCGGGCATGTCGTCATCCTGGCGTGGCGCGGTCTCCGCAGGGGGCACCTTTGCCGGGGCAGGAACGGTATCCTGCGGCGGTTGCGCCGCTGGCGATGCCGGCTTCTTTTGAGGGTGGTGGTGGTGGAAAACATTTATGTACAGGTATAATACAGGAGGTTACGCATGAGCTGACCCAGAGGGGGCCAGCCCTTACAAATACTAGGTGGAGGTCCCTAGTTCGGGACCCCAGTGGCATCGGCCGCCGCCCAGGCTCGCGCGACCAAGGCCCGTTGGGCCTGCAGGTCAGAGCAGCCGAGCAGGGTCGCCTCCCAGTCCTCCCGGGTTGGGTTGGGGTGGATAGCAGGGTTGGAGGGGCAGGCCCACACCATGTGGTAGATGTCCGAAGACTTCTCCGCACAGTGCGGACAGCTGCCCGAGAAAGAAGGGTCGAAGTGTTCCAGAGCTGCCGGGCACAGCAAAGTATTAGTATACAGGCGGAGCAGAAGCCGCTCCTCCGCCTTTGACAGACCTTTACACGGGCGGGGATAAAGACCATGGCCAGATTGATAGAGCAAAAATGATGTCTTTGAAGGTGTAAGCTGGAATAAATTCGAGTTCCTGATCGTCAGGGTCGGAGGGGAATGTCCGGTGAGAGAGCGCGTTGGTGGCGGCGTCAGCTGCCTCATTTCCCTCAAGGCCCATGTGAGCGGGAGCCCAAACGATAGGCCGGTGCGCGGGGTCACCGGTGTAGACGCTGTTTTGAAGAATGCGGTAGGCTAGATACGGTACCCAGCCCTGCTCGACGTTCCGACATGCCCCTCGCGAGTCGGAAATAATTGTTTTTGAATTGGAATCAGATGCAGCCAACGCAATGGCGACCTCCTCCGCGTGTGTTATGTCACGGGCTCGGAAAGTAAGGCCGTTCACTGTTTTGGATTGGTGGACGACTGCGGCTGTGTACCATCCCCCATGGTGGGGGCCTGAGGCATCCACGTAGAATACGCCGGGTTTCGATCCATAGTGGCGGGCCAGGGCTTCCGCCCGCGCCAGGCGCCGGCCATTATGATCCTCACGGTTCATGTTCGCGGGAAGAGGGCGCACGTGGAGGGCGCATCTCCACTGGGATGGAATACGTACGCGCTCTTCCATGACAGTGGTATGTTGGATGTGTAGCCGGGCAAGGAGGCGGCGACCCGACGATGTCTTCGAGAGACGTGTGTATTGGTTAGTCAAGTGGGCTTCCCGGAGCTCCCGAAATGTGTTCACCATGCCTAGGCCCAGGAGGCGCTTGTTGGAGGTGGTCACGGGGAGGCCTAGAGCCCGCTTAATAATTTTGCGGAGGATGACTTCGAGTGAATCCTCGTCTTGCTTCCGCAGGTGGAGGTATGGAGTCGAATATAGAATTCGACTGGTTACAAATGCATGCGCCAGCCGCAAGGCGTCCTTACATCGTAACCCCCCGCGCTTGTTAGAAACCCGGCGGACCAAGCGGCCCACCTGGTCCCCCACCTGACGGAGTTTGGCCAATGTTATTTCTGACCGTCTGTCTTGATGTATAAAGAGCCCCAGTACCCGGACTTCGATATATTCAGGGATTGGACCTCTCTCAAGAGACAATGAAATTTTGGCTGTGCACTTTGGTGAGGGGCGTATGTGCACAAATTCAGACTTCTGGGTGGAGCATTTGAGGCCGCAGCGGCGAGCATAACGGTCGACTATGGTCGCCACCTCCTGCAGGTTAGCCTCAATGTCTGCAAGGGAACCGTGCGTGGCCCACAGGGTGATGTCATCAGCATACAGCGCATACAGCGCATGCTGCACACCGGCGACAGCGTCCAGCTGGGCCGGTAGGCGCATCATAGCCAAATTGAATAAGAGAGGAGAGAGCACCGCGCCCTGGGGTGTACGCCTGGTTCCTAAATGAAAAGGGCCATGTTCTTTATCCTGGATCCGAATGTAAGATTGTCTGTCGGTTAAAAATTGCCGAATGTATTGAAAGGCATTTCTGCCGCAGTTAGTTTGAGAGAGGTGGGTGAGAATGATCTCGTGGGTAACGTTGTCGAATGCACCCTTCAAATCCAAGGCGAGTACGACCTTGTCATTGTGAGCGCATTCCACGGGGTCGAGGACAGCCCGATTGAGTTGTAGCAGGACATCTTGTGCAGATCTGTGTGGGCAAAATCCGAACATGGTGTCTGCGAAAAGGTGTTTGGATTCCATGAAGTCGGACAACCTGTCACGTACCATCGTCTCCATGAGTTTGCCCACACAGGAAGTCAGAGAGATGGGGCGGAGGTTGTCCGTGTTGATGGCCTTGCCAGCTTTAGGAATGAAGGTGGCCAGGGCGGTCTTCCACTCGATGGGTAGTGGCACTTCCCCAAGCCAGATTGAGTTAATGTAATTCAATAAAGACATGTATGCTGGGTCGGGGAGGTTGGCTAACAATTTGACTGTAATTTTGACCCGACCCGGAGCGCTGCCGCGTTTCATTTTTGCCAGGGCCGCCTTCAGGTCGTGGAGCTGGAACGGTTGATCCAGCTCAACGTTCTCAGAACCTGCATAAGAGTACGCCGGCCCGCGGGAGTCCTGGGTGGTGCACAGGTACTGGTCCCGGAGCTTGTGCGCCAATTGATTTGTGTTGCCTTGAAAGCTGTGTATTGCTCTTTGGAGGTGTTTTTGAGTTTCCGTGCGTGTTTGCGTTGGGTCAATTAGGGCGCGAAAGAGTCGCCACGTGTTCCGGCTGGACATTTGCCGCGCGGCCGTATTGCATCGGGCCACCCAGTTGGAGTCGGCGAGTTGGGCCGCATACTCAGCCGCTCGTTGAGTGAGCTCGGCGATGCGAGCTTTAAGTTTCCGGTTGTGCTTCTGCCGGCGCCACCGACGGACGAGGCAATGCCGGGCCTCCCAGAGATGGAGCAGGTGGTTGTCCACATCCGAGACCGCCTGTGAGAGCTGAATTTGAGTTTCGGAGGAGCGAAGGCCAGAGACCAATTGTTGTGACCAAGACTGGTAGCCCTGCTCATGTATGGGTGTGACATTGTTATAATTCTGCCTGAACTTGGTCCAATCTGGGAGTCGGGCTTGTGTTGTTGGTCGCGCGAAAGGAAGGGTCCTAATCGTAGTATTCAGGAGGCAGTGGTCGCTGCCGAGGGTTTCCTCGGTGTTGACCCAGTCTGCATATTGAATGTTGCGGGTGAAGGTCAAGTCCGGACATGTATCCCTAGTCACGGAGTTGCCTATACGAGTTGGGTGGACTGGGTCAGTGTGAAGAGTCAGGCCCACCGTTGACGCAAGCTCCGCCAACTTGCGTCCCCGCTTCTCTTCACGGCAGTAACCCCACATCCGAGCGGGAGCGTTGAAATCGCCCACAATCAGGAGGGGGTCCCGACCCGCAACTCTCAGTGCGCGGCTAAAGAGGTCCGCAAATGATACATTCGGCAATTTCGGATTGCAGTATACATTGAGTATGTGTAGCGGTGGGTCCTGTTTGCGGAGTGGGAGGAGGGTCACCATTACATAGGAGTATTCAAGTTGAATGTCTAAGTCGACCTGGTTGGCTGTATAATTTCTATGGACTAATAGACAAGACGAGGGGTCCTGCTGGAACGTCGTATAATTTGTTAGTACGGCGCCTTTCCCTGGCTCTTGGAGGGCAACTGCGGCAGGCAAATGCTGAAAGGTTGAAAGGAAAAGTCGGAGGTCGGCCCGCTTGGAACGGGACCGGAGCCCCCGACAGTTCCATTGAGTAATCGTAATGGGGGAAGCCGATTTGTAAAGAGGGGAGCGCCTACACCGGTGGTGTCCCGCCATGCTCAGATTTAGAGGTGAGAGGTGGAAGTGAGGTTGCCCCCGAGCCAGATACCAGGGGCTGAAGCTCAGCAACTGGAAGGGGGCAGCTATCTTCGTCATCGTCAAGGTCATTTACTCGGCGGGACAATCTGGAGGGCCGACCAGATACGTCCTTAAGAGGACCGGTTCTTCGAGAAAGGCGGGTGTTAGTCGCGACGTGTTGAGCGATCATAGAGGGGATGGCCTCCATGACTCTAGCGATGAGGCGTTCCATCGCAGTTTCCAACAGGGTGTCAAATTTGGCATTAAGACGGGCTTCGAGTTTGGCAAGGGAAGGTTCCAGAGCCGGCGCCACCGCCGTCTCGCTCTCCATAGCGTCCGTGTCGGGGGTACTAGGGGGAGGGGGAGTTGTTTTAGCTTCGAAGGCTTCAATTTTGGCAAGTAGCATCTCGTTTTGTGCCCGGAGAGAAGCTACAAGGTTGTGGAGCTCAGCGTCAGCCGCCGAGCGAGGGGGAGGGGAGAGGGGGTGGGAGGAGGAGGCAACCCTGCCTGAACCGCTCACCTGTTTGCCATTTTTGACAGCGTTCGCCCAGGAACCGGCCGCGCCACTCTTGTCTTGGGAGCGGGCTTGCTTCTCCTGGCCGCCGTGTGGGGGCGGGGGTGGCACTTGACAGCCCTTGACGTCCTTCCCGCTGGTAGGCGTCTGTCGTTTTGAAGCGTCGCTGCCGACGCTACCAGGGTGATGTGGCTGCCTGCCCGTCACGCTGGATTTCCCGCCCTTAGGGGCGGCTGGCTTGGTATGCCGATATTTAGCACTGCAGTCCCGCGAGTTCGTGGCATGGCCACCACCACAAACCGCACATTTTGGCATACACTGGTGAGGGGCCCGCACCCCCTCTTTTATGGGTGCCTGCTGTCCACACAGGCCACACTTGTCTTGTGTTGGGTTGGGACAAGAGTCCGCCCGATGGCCGACAGTTCCACACAAACTGCAGGCCGGAATAGTGCGCAAATATTGGTGCACTGTGACAATCTCAGAATTGTAGTGTACGTATCGAGGCCTCACCGTGCCGGCAAAAGTGAGCCGAGCCTTGTTTGAGGAGCCGAATTTTCGGATATCGAGTAAAGTGCCGCTCCTCCACTGCACGCAAGGTTGGAGAGACTCAGACGTCTCTTCGTTGGCCACCGTAATGACCCCATAGCAGACGTCCGCTTCGTGTTCTTTGAGATGGCCGGCGAGAGGCACATCTCCTTTGGTCGATTTGATAGAAAAGTCGCCTAGCAGACGGTCTGCGACGTGAGCGTTCCGGGTGCTGGCGAGGATCAAATTTTGTTCCTTGCTTAAAAGGAGGCTCAACTCGGCTGCCTGAGGCACCCCGAGGAAAGCGCCGAACGCGGCACCGAGCTCGCCGTGTTGAAAGGCGCCCCGGATGGCGAACGATTTCCGGGGCTTGATCACGATGACAAAGTCGTCCTTTTGAAACTTTGGTAAAGGCTTGGGCCTCCACTTGGTAACTGGGTTGCGGCCCTTACGGCCGGAGCCCTTCGCCGCTTGCGAGGCGGGAGCTTGGCGGGTAGCATTTTCGGCGGTTGCCGAGGCGTCCGCCGCTATTTTGGCCTCTCGTCTGGAGCGACGCTCAAGTAGACGGAGGAGAGATTCATTGCGGATCGGGTCCGCGGGTGCCGATTTGGGTTCCGCAGTGACGGGAACGGTCGACCAAGACATGGCGTCCGGGTCATAACCGCGTTGAACGGGCGTTTCCGTCATCTTGCAGAAAGCAGGAGCTCCCTCGCAGCCGAACGCCGGCGCAGCCTTTAGGCTTATCGTCGGCACCGAAGGCGGGAAGGAAAACCCGCTTTAAAATTTGAAAAACTGGGCCCACCTGAATGAAATTGGTGTCCACGGATGCCGATCAGCTTGCCGAATCCAAAGTAAGCCAAATTGATGAGGTCCGACGACTTGAGTCGTGGCTCCTGTCAAAAAATGACGGAGCCGAAGCGCCACACGTCTGACAGACGCGATACGCTGCCGCGTTCCCTTTTGAGGGCCGCTGGAAGCGGTTGCCGCCGCGTAGGACCGCGGCCGCAGGCAGTCAGCCGTCGCGTGGGCTCCGGAGCAGCGTCGGCACGCCGCGTCGCATCCGGCCGGCTCGTGCCCGAACTCGTCGCAGCGGGCGCACCGCGGCGTGCGGCAGGCCGCGCCGACATGTCCGTCTTGGGCGCAGCGAGAGCACACCTTTCGGACGCCCCTGTAGTCGAACATAACGCGGTGACCCTGCACAGACATGAAGTTAGGTACCGCCTGCTTCATCTCCATCCTGATGAGACGCTGGCCGTTGCTCACGTGGCGTCGCCCCTTCAGCGTCGGATGAGAGATCTCGAGCACCTTGCCGCAGGGGCCTAGTGCCGAGGCCAGCGCCGCGTCCACGACGAACAGCCGCACCCGGAATGCCGTTACATGGACCACGCAGGGGCCCACGCACGACACTGGGACAAAGGTCCCGTTCACAGGGAACGATCCCTCCGCTAGGAGCTTTTGTGCCGCCGCACCCGAGGACACGGCGATACAAAACTTGAGGCCTGCTTGATGCTGGAGGCTTTCGAGCCCTTTCGGGCCGACGATGCTTTCAATGCCGTTGACTATGTCGCCGGCCGTGGCGTCCGCGTACAATGCGAACGAGAAGCAGTGCGCCTTCGGTGGAGGCGCCCGGAACTCCGGACCAGCAGGACCGGAAAACGCATAGTGGCAGCAAGGTGGGGGCCTGGAACTAGCAGGACCAATCCAGGAAGGCTCCCGGGCAGCCGGCGTGCAGCGCGGCGCCGGGACGGCGATCCTCCAGGGGGCTGCGCCTCTCATAACTGCTGCTAAGCAGGAAGCCGGGAAGAAGCGCCGCTCCTCAGGTCCATCTGTGGACAAATGTAACAGCGTGCAAGAGTGCCTTTGAGCGCTTGATACGCTAACTTGCGACCACTGTGAAGACCAACAAGGTCTGGTACAGCGAGATCGACGGGCGGCAGTCGCCAGCGGAGCCCTGGACTTAGGGAAACCGACCAGTGATTAGAGGCGGACGATTTCGACAGAGCAGACTCCTGGGCACAGAATCAAGGAGAAAACGTCTGTGCAGATGCCCCCTACCCGCAGGAAAAAGGACTAGAGTAAAATAAAGTTTTCCCTTCCCTACCCCGGTCGCGGCGGGCGCATTTCGATGGAGGCGAAATGCTAGAGGCCCGTGTACCGTGTGATGTCGGTGCACGTTAAAGATAATCTGGTGGTCGATATTTCCGGAGTTCTTCACCACAGCGTTCGCCATAGCCTGAGTAGTTTTGGCACGCTAAACCCCCATAGACCAAGCCATACCACCCTTTCGTAGTGTGACCTTGTATTATTTGACCTCTATTGCACGATCGCAGTGAGCCTCCGCGTTGGCACACCAGCTTCTGCCTTTAACGTTGTTTTGTGGTAATTTCTTTGCTGGTCAAATAGCTGTATTGTTAGTCCCCTGTTTATTTGATGTTGTCAACATCAAATAAACAGGGTGTTGTTTTTTTTTTAATTCTATATTCTTGTTGTTTTTGTACGAGCGTTTTGTTTGTTTCTTTTTCACTGTATTGCTGCGCTGTATTTTGTGTATTATATACTATTAACCAGCACACCAAGAACCCAACAGCTAATAATGTATAACTAGGAGCAATCATTTTTGTATTACTAATTAGTTTGCTGCACTGTACATTTTTTTTTCTTAAATTTTTGTAACCATCCCCTCTATAATGCCTCAGGCCCTGAGGGTACACGAAATAAATAAATAAATAAAAAAAACAAATTCGAGGTTCCCTGCCCTTTATCCCCCATATATCTCTACCTATCGTGCTACGTGGCTGACACGTGACTTCGCTGAATTTACCATCAAAGAACTGAACAGCAAGCTGCTGCTCCAGCTTGCTGTTCAGTGTTTTGGGGCTAAATTTCTCCGTCGCTTGAATGGGAGATGCGGTCGCCAGGAAGGATGCGTCGAGGTTTCTTTATCCGCCTCCATGTGCTGTGGAAGGAAACACGGCAATGGGAGGAAACATGGCACCGCCGGTGAGAGCAAATTCCGCTCGCTTCTCGACAAATTCGCCTTAATGCGTTTCTCACTCTCCTTGTGCCAACAGTAAAATAAAAAAGCCTAAAAAATGTCACGTCTGGTTTCCTTTGCTTTGCCCTAATTAATACAAGCTATTAGTACTAGAGGAATAGCTATTTCCGTACTGCGCCCTCTGACCGTCGTTAGTGCTCTGAGGAATGTTGTGAATGGTGATTTCGAAAGGTCTCCTGCCATTAATGAATATGCTGTGCGATCGGCCTTTGCGCTTGAAAAGTGGAGTTTGTGTGTTTTTTCTTTTTTTTGTGGTAGCAATTTTTGATTCGCGTGCGTAAACAGCGGAGCGTTAAAGTTGAGAATGACCGCATCCGCCAGCCTAGAACACGCCCTGAAACACAGTGAATCTCGTGATTCAGATGTGTCCAACACTTGTTTCTTCGCCGTTCTAAGTAGCAGTGATTCTGAGAATGCAGCCTCGTCATTCGATACTAATGCAGAGAGCGAATTAGTACAGAGAAACCAGCCGAGAGCATCAGTGAGAGTATTTTATTTCAGCCATTTTGTATCACTCGGTGTCCATTTTTGTCGTTAATAAAAAGTACCCGCACCGCTAGCGACAACACGGCGGGAGGCAAATAGCTTTGAAATGTCATCCACACAGTGGCAGGGCAACAGTTCAGGAAGTAAAGTTTACTCCAGTCTTCTATGGTACTACAGCGGGAAAAGTAACAGACCCCCCTCCAACTTTCGATCGCTTCCTCTCTGCGTGAGGACTCCACCTGATAAAGCACTTCTGGTGTCGAGAGCGGCGCAGTGGGCAGTTCTGGACACCGGAAGTGATTTCTCATGTGGCGCCCCCGCGCAAAGTGGCAGCAGTCGGATGTTGTAGGCGGGTCTGTTACTTTTGCCTGCGATAGTACGAGCAACTAAAAATTTCGGAGAACACTGGTCCTAGCGGCGTAAGGTGCAACTTTACAGCTTTAATATTTACTAGAAGGCGGACAATGGGCCGTGTCAAGAGCGGAAGGGCGCGAAGACTTCCGTTTAATTTCGGGAAAAGAACAGAAAAGATCAAGGCGTAAATTTTTTAGGCGTTCACAAAAGGCGCCCATCTAAGTTGCTTAACACAAGGGAACTCATAAAGCAGCCCGTGCTTTCCCATGAAAAACCTCAGAAGATACAGACTTTACTAATGTTCATGCTCAGCAATTCTGGACGAAACCATTTTTGAGTGCGAAACCTTTTATGAAAGCACTTTTTTGATATAATGTAAGATTTCACTAACAATCAATATATTCGCAGATGATCCGATGGTTGTCTTGCATTTTAGAGCGCAGCTCTTTGGCGTCCGTTCCTGGGTTTCGCGTCGGCGTCGGCCTCGTAACCAGCTCCGCCCCCAATGTCACGCTTTTCAATTGGTCGAAATGCTCGTGACGTCACAGTGCGCGAATTTCAAATGGGGCCAATTGTACTTTGGCTAGTAACCATGCAACCAATCAAAGGGATCGTATAGTGATGCTGCAACTAAGTTGGACTGAGTTTAGTTAATTGCTTAATTAATCAATTAGCCTAATTAATATAGAGGAGAATGAAGAGGTCAGAAGAAAAGAAAAGAAAGACGCGCGCCGCAGCGACAACAGCGTCCGCGGAAGGAGACGCTGCTGAAAAAAACACATAAGTACGAAGCCGCGTTCCCTCCACCACCACGCACTTCCCCACTCAGTAAGACGTTGCTCGTTTCATATACGTTGTGTCGAACATCCTAGACAGTTCCAACAATTGACAGGTTAATGACAGAACACGATGGATAGAAATACAATAACATAAATATGAAATAGCCTAATTAACCTTTCTAGTTAGACCGCATAAATCAATAAAACCGAGAACGAAATTGGTCGAGTTGGGGAATCGAACCAGGGTCTCCGGAGTGCGATACGAGCACGCTAGCCACTCCGTAATGCCAGCTGAATGGTTTGGAATGAACAAAGGCGCGTCTAGCTAATACGGCGTCTTCGTTCACTGCCATCTTCCCCCTTTCCCTTACGGCGAGGTGCAGGTGTCCACCCATATATGCGAGAGAGATACATTTCCTTTCCTCAAAAAATAAATTTACCGTCCAGCAAGGCGTACAGCCGAATTGGCGATGGCGTTCTGTGGACTCCCTGGCAGCGTTGCAAGACGCTGTCGCGTTCCACTCTTACAGGCGAAGCTTAACATGTTAACCACACATCAGTAACACACGCAGACAGCCAATGGACGCGTCATTCGCTGGCAGCACTTGATTCATCATTCACAACCACATTCTTAACGTACGCTCCCTTGCCGCACATGCCAAGGACGTACACCACGATCACATTCTGCGCCATTCCTCTGTACTTTGCTTTGCTGAAACCTGGATGGATCCCGAAGAGCCTCTTGAAATCATAGATTTCCTATACTGCTGTGGTGCTCGCAGAGACCACAACAGAGCGGCGGGAGTCGCTATCTACTTGCGCACAGGTCTCTCTGCAATACCAGTAGAAATGTTTGGCACGTCACATGAAGTTGGCGAACTGTGCGCCGCAAAGTTGCCCAACGGCTTGCTGGTAGTACCTGCCTACTTCGCCCCTACCGCACTCACGAAAGACGTCGTGCACTTCCTGCAACTCGCATTAACCGTCCATCGATCCACACCGATGTTAGTAGTGGGGGACTTTAATGTTGACACAAAGACAAACAGCAATTTCCTAACACTTATGCGGGAGAACATCCTGTTCCTCTCGCTCGTAACGCGTCCCACGGCTGTGACAACCTCGCGAGGCACTTGTATAGATCTCGTCTTTGAGAATCAAGCATTGGTGTACCAAGTCGAACATATGTCAGTCTATTTCTCCGACCACAAAGCTTCCTTCATGACTGTCAAGAACTGTTAGTGGAGTCTTTGTTAAAGGAATACGTGTGAAAAATAAAAAAAAAATCTGTGATAGCGCATACATGTGTTGCTCGATTTCTTTGCCTCAATCTATCGAAAAGGTGAAAGAGCTTATTTGCTGCGCTCAAATTTCGCATTAGGAAGTAACGTAATCGTCGGTCATTTTTTATTCTACTAACGCTTCTGCTACCGTCAAAAGCCTTCCCTATTGGTTTTGTGTGGAAGTCTTAGCTTCAATGCCATCGACGGAAACTCTATAAAAGAAATATTTTGCTACATATCAGAAGAATGGGCCATTACCTTCAATATTTTAACTAGTGTGTCTTGCATTTTTCCAATCTTAAAAATTTGTATCCGAGATTGTTGGACATGAATTATGTCATTTATGGGCTTCCACACCATATGCGCGGTATTGGACAGGTTCTGGGGTAGCGAATTATTTGATTTGACACCCCCTACGCTAACGAATTATCCTCCAGACTGTTTCGTCTAGGGGCCTAAGTATATAGGCTAAGTTTATGGTTTTCTAGCTAGAAAGCTTTGTCAGCTAAAACTGATTTGCTTAGAAATATTTGCTTTGTAACAGGCAAACATTTTGTAAATTCCTACCTCTATATTTCTGTCTTTTTCACCATGTGCACATCTTAGTAAGTTCAATTTAAAATTTTAGGTAAAAAACTTTATTTCATTAAAAAATTATGAGGCACAAAGTACTTTAATGTCATAGCTTTCAGATGCCGCCTACGAAACGAAATTAATGATGCCAACATTAACAATTTCGTTTTAAAACACGTTCCTCTTAGCAATACTTTCGAGACGCGTTCATTCTCATGAGTTGGACTGAATTGGCACAAATGACTTAATAAAACTCAGCTGACTGACTTTTAAAGCTCCGTCAACGTACGTTTCATGCGCACCAGGAAAGCGCTATCACGGTCCAATCATCGAAAAATTTCCCGAAACCCAATCCCACTGTTAAAATTTTTCCATTGCACAATGCTATGGTAGGGTCTTAATTTTTTTAAGCGCCGCTTATGACTGAACTAACCGTCACGGTGTAGGCATACCAGCCTTGCAGTGAGTCTGTATGTACTTCAGTAGCTGGGTGCACCCGTTCTAAATGGTTCCTGGATGACATGTGAGCTATTCAATATTTTTGCTGACTTACTCTGCCCGTTCATCCTTACCCTTTACAACTGTCCACTGATCTCGTCGGCGAGCACTTCTGTAAAATGCACTATGTTAAACAACAGTTCCATAGTAGTAGTAGTACAAGACCTTTATTCGGCCATAATTTACAGGCCGAGAATGTCGACCGCCTGGACGACCAGAAGTCGCTGCCTTTCTCCCCTTCAGCGCCAAGCCAATCGAGCCAAGTGATGGTGGTTAAAGAAGGTGGGGGGTAGGAACCCGACTGCTGAGCAGCCGGGCAATAGAAGAGGCAATGGGCCAGGTCCGCATAGATACAGGGGCAGTTGGGACAGGAAGGGTCTGATCGATAGCGGTAGAGAAAGAGGTGAGACGGGGTCATAACTGCATTCATTTGGTTGTGCCCAAGAAGGCGTGCCTCCGGCACCGTGAGCAATGGATGATGGGGACGGTAAAGGCGTTTGTCTAGGCGGAGCTCAAGGTAGACCTCTTTTATGGTGCGGCGAAGGGTGAGTCTCCCACCGTCCTTCGAGGGCTCGGGCCAGGGGATCAACGGTGCCCGGAAAAGTGTGTCGCGGGCGAGCTGATGGGCCAGCTCATTGCCGTCAATCCCTGAATGCCCAGGGACCCAGCGGAGGAAAACGATGGAAGGCTGCAATGCGGAGACCGCTCGTTCGACCTCCTGTTGGAGAGAAGGGGTTAGAGTGCGTTTCTGTATGTGGTGTATAGCGGCTTGTGAGTCTGAATAGACTGTGTACTCTTGAAGAGAGGGAAGGAGAGCAAATGACTGAAGGGCATGCGCAATAGCGAGGACCTCGAGGGACAATGTATCCAGAGGGTGTAGATACGGCCCGCTGGTGTGGGTTTCAGGATCCATAACTTCATGATTAGGATGAAAAGAATCAAACTGGAGTGTCCAGAATAGGGAGGTTTCACAACATTTGTTATCAATGAGCAACGTTGTGAAACTAGGCTAACAAAAATTTATTTATTCTATACATCACATAAAATATGAAGTAAAGAATAACGTAATGGTGTATTAGAGAAAGGAATGTTAATGAGAGGATAAGGGGGAGAGGTCGGCCGGTAGTAACATGGGCCTCGCCTGCTACTCCACATAGCTGAAAGGGAAGAGTAGCAAAGGGGAAGTGCGAATGAAGGTTGATGATGGCAGAATACAATGACTTGCATTCGTGATGTTCACACACACACACACACACACACACACACACACACACACACACACACACACACACACACACACACACACACACACACACACACACACACACACACACACACACACACACACACACACACACACACACACACACACACACTGGCTGGCTGGCACTCGCATCGCGGTGAGTAGACAAACGTAAAACTCGTGTCTTCAACACACACACCGACACATGTCATTAGCACATACTTTAGTAGGGGCTCCATGAAAACACAAATGTAAACCATGTAAACTGTGTAAACCATGTAGGCTGTGCACAGGCGGTCGCAGTCGGGTATGCAGGCCTGTTTCACACTAAAACTTGAGCACGGCCTTTGTCACACATCATCAATCCCACCCTAGCGCCTAGAAGAGTTTCTTCAGAGAGAGGTTGAGAGTCCAGTTGTCTCACGATCACTTCCAATGTTCTCCTTTCATCAATGTAGTTCGAGCACTGGCAAAGAGGGTGTGCAATAGTCTCTGTAGTGTGGCACTCTACACAATTTGGGTTAGTCTCGATTCCGATTTTGTAAAAGTAGTTTTTGTGTGGCGAACGCCAAGCCGTAACCTGTGGAATAAAGTCCCATGACGTCGCATTACCCTAGATTGCAGATGAAATTATGAGCTGCCGTCAAGCTTAGAGACGCGGTCCTGTAAATGGCTCGAATCGTTCCAGTGCAACTTCATTGCGGTTGCATTAAATGCGCCAGCAAGGCTCCAATGTCAGATCTCGAAAAGGCTCTTTCAATGAAAGCAGCATCATCATGTGCCAGCCGAGCCTCTGCATCAGCATGCTCGTTTCCCGCTATGCTGCAATGGCTAGGTATCCACTGAAGCTTTATGTGGTAGCGGTGAAAAGCCACGGCTAAAAAAACCACAATCTGTTGAACCAGCTGCTCGTATGTCCTTGGTTTAATATAAGTTTTTATGAACTGCAATGCCGATATCTATTCGCAGAATATAGTCCGTAGGTGCGCTGACTGGTGACCAATATAACGGACGGCTTCTCGTATGGCTGCCAAATTGGTTGCCGTAGATGACGTTTGATGCACTAGCTTCTAACGGTGACAAGGCATTTCCTGGCACTCTCACCGCTGCAGCTGACCAGGTGGTCGTCACGGATCCGTCCACAAAAACATGCTGGGTGTCACCATACATAGATTCAATCTATGGCAGCGCCAGCTGTTTCAGACCGACTGTTGGGATGTGCGTCTTCTTTGTTATCCCTGGAATGGTTGGACGTATATATCGTTTCGGTACTGCCCAAAGTGGCACCTCCTCAATCTGGTGTGGCATGCAGTTCGGAGGCACCGCACTGCACAGCATCCAGAGGGCTTTGGAAACGACTGAATATGGACGCACTGCACTAATATTGGTCAGGGGATGATGACGATACCTGGTCAGATGTCGCAAATGCACACGAAGGGGCTCCTGTTGAAAATAAATTCGTGCTGGTCCCGCGCGGCACTCGTAAAATATGCCCCATGTAGAAGTCTTGCGTGGCAAACCCAAGCATACTCTTAAAGCACAAGCCTGCTCGAAAACAGCGATGATTAGCTGTTTAGCGCACAGGGTGTTCTGCCGCGCCCAATACAGTGCTCTGTTACTTTATCTTTTTGCGATGTCTTTCGTGGCATTTCCAAAAACTCTGTAAATAGTTCACGTGAACACAACGTAATTTCAGTGCAATAAATACAATGGTTTTAAAAAAAGTGGCGATGCGCAGTGCTTTAATGAGGTTTCCAGCAAAGCTGACCTTGTCACGTTGGCCTAGGTTCGAAACCCACTTCGGGAGAAATTTTGTTTTTCTTTCTTTCCTGCGGAGGTTACGTCGGTTTTCGGACCGTCTGCAGTGAAAAACAGGAACGCCAGATTTTCTGAGTTTCCGCCTCGTCAGCAATGCAATGCTTTCGCGTCAATAATAAGACGGTGGTGTCTCCACCAGAAGCAAATGCCGCAACGACACTGCTGTAACTTCACAACAATTTCTGCTGTGCACGGTTCTAACGGGCCGCTCTACATCTTCATTAATGTCGATGCTGCGAAAATTGGGCAACTTTTCTTGTTGACGCTGCAGGCGTTGAATCTTGTGGCGTGAGATTTTTTGAACTTAATTTTCTAAGCATTACCAGTGCAATTTGCTTTCAGAGAAACGCCAACTTACCACGAGACGCCATAAAATAAATTTTTTTTGCCTTAACGAAAATTCAGTGAAGACGCCTCAGTGCTCTCTTAAAAGAGGAATAGCTCTAAAGTGTAGAAGAGCAGTACTTTATAAATCCTGCAAGCAGAAGGCTTTTTTAGTGTCGAACTGTGGGTTCTCCGACTACGTAGCACTGTTTTCCAGGACAGCATAATCGCGCTCGTTGTTGGGAGCCTCGTTAAGAAAAGTTAGGCACGGGAGAGAGACCGTAACTCTCACATGTACAAAATGTCCAGTGGGCTTAGAAAAGTGGTGGGAAAGTATTCCACCCTGCAATTTCTTTTGCAAACATCTTGCAAAATGGGATGAATGGTCAACGGCGCATAGTCAACCAGATCGCGCGGATGAAACCACGTGACAAGCTTTCTCGATAGAAAGGCCGTGGCTTTTTACTTTATTCAATTTCTTTCTGCAAGTGCTGCATCGTCCTGACCAGTCAGTGTATCAGCAATAAGGACTGTGAATAGCAAGCAGGACTCAAAGCTTGAGCATAAGTTGGATTCTTTAATCATCATTCACCTCGCCGTTTGCTAGCACCCGTGTACATTGCAGACACAGCCTGCACGCTGGCATGTAATTATGTGAGGGAGTTCAATTTAAAAGGAGACCAAAAGCAAGCAATGCCTCTGTTTTCGCCGCGAAGAAAGGCATTGAATATATGAAGGAAAACTTCTTTCTGGAGGTATACCGATGGCAACCAGCGCTGAAGAAAAAAGAAGTAAAGAATGTAGTGCAGCAATTCATTGCCTGTTCTGGCGTAACATTTTGCTTTATTCTCAACGCTCCAGTTGATATCTAAGACGGCGCATGTTGAAACCATCTTTCCTTTGTTCATTTTGTGTCCGCATTAGTGACCATCTCGGAGCTGTTTAATATGCACCAATTGAAACGACTTTGTTTTTAATTTTAGCACAAAACAATATAGCTTATTTGCCAGTGGGTTTTGCTAATAAAGACAAAAAGCAGCGCGAAGAATAAGCGCTTCTCATGTGCTCTCAAAAAGCGCTAAAGGCGGCATTGTACCATAGGGTCATTAATTTGCTTTGAAATCCTTTAGTGCAGAATTTTTGCGTGATTTTCTTATTTTCTGTAGCAATCGTACAGTTTCCGCAGGGAAATATTTGAAGATAGGCTACATCGCTACATCGGAATTCGCTACATCGCATCATCCCGTAGAAATGAGAAGTTACAGTGTGACTTTTTGAGTGTAACTAATCCTGACTTTTCTTTTTTAATGGCTGCTTGAAGCGGGCTACTAACAAAATGAAGGCTTTTTTTAGAAAAAATGTTATCAAAACTTCGCCCAAGTTTTTCGCGCCCATCACCACGTAACTTTACGAGTCCACTCTTAATTATAAAGAAACACTATATTTCGAAATGTACTTGGTGTTTTTTGTAATCCTCATGCTTGAAGCTTGAATACTTAGCAACTCGATAGAGAAGCCGTTCGTAGAATTGAGGCCAAAAATACTCTTTATAATGTTAGAAAGTGAAATGAACTGCAGAAAGAGCTTTGCGAGCCAGATTTCTGGTCATTTTTTTTCTCATAACCACTTCTCGTTAAGAATATATATTCTATATTCATGTTCGACGTAATGAACAGCATAAAATATTTAAAGTCTATCTGTTTATTCTTCCAGCCGCTGTGTAAATTGAATCACTAATAAGCACTTTGCGGATAGGTGAAATTATGTAAATTTAACAGATGTGGACATTTATTATCAATCTTTAAATTTTTATCAGTGCTTTAATGCACCATGAGCAACCACAGAAAAAACTATTACGCTTAAACAAGCCTTCAAAACGCAAAAATACAAGTAGTCGGAGCGTCTTCATCAAAAAAAAAAGTGCAAAAAAGAGGACTGAACTCACTGACCTTAAAATTTCGAAGCGCCGGACTAGCAGGAGGCACTCCCGTCGTATGCTCCGGTTTCGATCCGGGCACGCTAAATGTTCCCGTCTGGAACGCTCGAGATGTCATCGTTATAGTTGGTACGAAGTAATACTGTCTCGATTTGCTGGCGTCACTTTCCTGCTCAACAGTATGTTAAATACTTATCAATTTTTTAAGCAGCGCGAGGTGTCGGAAAGGTGACAGTAGCGTCGCTTGAGAAGTTCTGATAAGGATCACAGTAAATCGGTGCTCTTCCTAACTCTTCCTATTATACGCCTGTGACCGTTATGTTCTAAGGTGCATTTATTGTACATAGTCGCTTCATACCCATATTGCGTGAGAGCCGCCGTGGTGGCTCAGTGTTTATGGCACTCGGCGGCTAGCAGGAAAGACGCGGGTTCGATCCCGACCGCAGCGGTCGAATTTCGATGGAGGCGAAATTCTAGGGGCTTGTGTACAGTACGATGTCAGTGCACGTTAAAGAACACCATGTGGTCGAAATTTCCGGAGCCCTACACTACGGCGTCCCTCACAGCCTGAGTCGCTTTGTGACGTTAAACCCCCTGAACCGGAATTCCATCATAAAAATCTGCTGAAACGAGTGCGCATGATGTAAGTTCTTGTTTGGCTTGAATGCACAAACATGTGCTTTCCTGTAGTGCTGACTGCAGGATTTCGTTACTTTCTATTTCTCCCGGAAAAGGTTCTAGAATTACAATAATATTATTCGAGCGGCTTTTCTCTCCTTACGTGGCCAAGCAAAGTCGAAGTGTAAGTTAGTAAAAATTCAGAACGCAGACTATGAACGAAGAGTGCAAGGAACTTACCCGGGAAGAAATGCTTAAAAACATGAAGGCCGGAATGCCACATCAACGGTCTATTCATAGATTTCGCTGTTTACGACAGATTAATGGCGGGTGTCTTTCGCGTTTACGAAGTTTCAACACTATAAAACGAAGCTAGATTTCATTCTTTATGTAAATTAGAGTTTCGAACGACGATTTTTTTTGTATTTCTGCATTAAATCCGTAGATAAAATAATTAACGGTTATTTCCATTCGTAGCGAAGAACGCGGATGACATCCAGGAAGGCAACAATGGTGGCGCAGAGCTCTTAGGGGATTTATTAGAAGGCAGTAAATATGCGTGCGACGGACAATATCGCGACTAGCTGCCGTCACAAAATCTGGCCCAATGAAACACATTTAAAAAGCGTATTCACGTGGTATGTACAGGCGGGAAAAGAAATAAACGGGGCTCTCCATAACCTTGAAACAAAATGCGTTGCTAATAATAATATGGAAGGGTCCAATGCCAAGCACACAGCCATTGCTACTGCCGTGTAAAATGAACACAAAGCGTCGAGTTTCTGTCAGGGAAAACGACATTTAGAACAATTCTGAGGCATAAAAAAACTGCTTAGCTAGCTGGAAAACGGGCTTTTTCAGGTAGCATCGGAGTACGCCGGTAGCATTCGATTTTGGTTGAAGTTTTATTATTTTCTCAAACACCTTTGAAGGGTCGTCACAGTTGCAGCTACGAGCCATGTGCCGGAAAAGTTAAGCTTCTCTGGCTCATGACGGGGCAGCAAGAGGTACGGGAAAAAATTTTGCAAACTCGCTTACTAAAAAGCAGTCTCCTTCTTCCGTATTACCGAGAGGAGGACAGGTAGCATTGTTCGAAAACAGTTCATTGAATGATTCAGCGCCAAACAAGGGCTTGCTTGCTGCTTCGGTGCAGAGGTTCAAGGTACTATGGATCGGTTGTTTATGTCAATTTCATGCTGACGACTGCGTAGAAGACCATCTTCATCGCTGATAAAAATGAGCACAATAGAACGGCTGTCTCAGTGCTCGGAGCAAAACGCAGCTATTTGCAAGGCACCAATCATTATACAGTGTTTCTGTTAGGGCTGCTGGGGGTGATCAAAATGTGTATATGACAGTGTGAGATAGACACTGATGTGCTTCGGATTCATAGTCCGGGACTCTATTGGCTGTTCCTGTTGCCCATGCTCTCTTGAGAAGTTACACTTGGTCCTTCAGGTTTGAGGTGCCACCCCTCAGTTTTTGGTTTAGCTATAGATTTCCGAATTTTATTTGCACGCACGCACCATATGGCATAGATCTGTTTTCTTCCCGTAGAACTGGCACCCTTTACTAAAGTACGGTGAGTCCGTGGTGTCTAATCTAGGTGGGTGTCTTCCACCGACGTCAACTTGTCTTTTTATGAAGTCGTTATTCAGTTGTGATGTATTCTGTGCTCTCTTATGTAGTGTTGCCGAATGTTTTGAGCATGCTTGAGTATTCTAGCGCATTGAGAGGCAAATGAGGACCCCAGGGTGCAATGCTCAGGTGGCACTGTGTGCAAACTCGTCCCCACCACTCGTCATGACCAGGAAACCAAAATAGATGGGCATAGGGCAGATGACAGCGCTGGTATATTTGGAAATCGGATCGCACTCACAGTAGCGAGAAGGCATCATTGCCTCATTAAGGAGAAACACATTCGCAGCCGCCCCTGCCTTGCCTCACCTTGAAGAAATATTTCTTTACGTTTCGCCGATGGTAAGCATTGCCCCATAAGACGAAATCGTACAGAGCATGCAAACTCCACAGCCAAGCGCACTTGAGTGTAGCTCAAAGCTAGAGCAGAGCTTGATAGCACACATCAGGAAAGCTGTAACGTCCACCTTACACCACTTCGATCGCTCGTGTAAACGTCCTTCGCACCGCACAGAAATACAAAAAAAAAACGCAACTGCTTTCTAAAGATAATTAAATGCAAGAAAATCTACTACTAAAGCAGTACTGAAAAAAAATGGCCGTCGCCATCTGGAAGATGTTGAAGTAACGAGCGTTAGCTGTTTGGTTTACTAGAATTGATATCCTTTACACACTCTATTGGACTGTGACGTTTCATTGGCAAGCGGCATGTGGTTGTTTCTACAATGCTATAGTAGATGGCGACAGAAGTCTCAATGCGAGATGTGCTGTTTTCGTTTTGCTGCCGCGGGTGGCGCTGTGATCTCAGGGTGGTAGCAGACAATACGAAATCTCGAAATGTGATGAGTAAAAGCTAAACGCTCTTAAAAGCCACATACGGGGCTTGGAGAGGCAGTGTGAGTCCTTGTGAGTCATGTGTTCTGTCTTTCCCGCGCTATATCTCCCTATCACTATATCTGTCACAACATCTAGACCAAAGTGCCACACTGGTGACCAACTTTGACTTTTAGTGGAAACCAAAGATTTGCTGGGTGCTTCATATTAACGCACAATAAAAAAAACCCTATATATTACATGACTCTCTTCTGACAGACTAGACTAAAAAAAAGAAAGAGGCTCCGAAGAGGAGACGCGTCATTGAGACATTAGTCTATTTTTTTTTAATTTTCTACAATATAAGGGGAGTATAATTTTTGTCACGCATATATGAACTTCCCTGGCCCGAGGGAATCCATTCGAACTCTATATTTCATAACTGAAATCTGGCATGAATGCAGAGTGCAGACTCAGGATTGGATACTAACTGCTCCGAATAAAATCTCCAATTAGACGCATGGAGTTCCATGGGTATATTAGTCCTGGGTTTGCTTCATGCCCCTTCATGCTCCCGAGCTCGAAAGACCTCTCAGATGCGAGACGTAGCCTGCAGGTTGCAGGCAAAAGACATGTGGCGGGTCCAACATACGTAGCATGCTCTTGGTACGCAGCTCACGGACTTGCTGGCCACCCTGTAACATTCGAAAACCTGTGCCCGCATGTTTTGCAACGAGAATGGGACTGCTCTTACGCCAGCTGCTGTAATTTAAGACGCTCTCAGATATAAGTATCGCCAGTGCTTATATTCTGCTTCTGCCATACGCCAGTTTTTTTTTTAAACAGAACATCTTCATAAAAGGCGCTGGCAGTGTGAGACATACAGACTTTCGTTCTTCTTTTCTTTTCACGAACCCTCGCACGAGTTTTCATCATTTTCCTTCTCACTGATTTATTTATACTTTTTTTTTCCCTGCGAAAGGGCTCCTCGAGCACTTTGTTGTGAATAGCCGCTAAATATGTCCGTTTAGTTGTAATATTTCGAAGTCTTGAAATAAGCCGATAATAAATAAAACAGTCGAGTTGCTCCCAAACTCAACGTTCAGTATGCGAATACCAAAGTTTCGACGTAGGCTGTACAGTCAAAGAAAATAAAAAATTAGTTTCATGTTCAAATTTCACACCTGGGAGTAAAATGTTAATCAGACACTGAACAACCGCACATCTTCATTAGAACAGCTCACATGGAATTATGGAAATACGCGGTTTATATGGTATGGATATATGCTAGGAATGTCACATTTTATAATGTGTTTTTCATATGGTTATTATATCTCTTACACATAGTTTCGATTTGGTGCTCATGACTTCATGCGGAGCCCGTATGTCATCTTATGCCAACTCATAGTCTATATTGAGCCTGCATGTCGCCTATGGTCTCTATATGATCTTTATGAAAAGCGTTTGAAATATTTAGGATTCGTCATATAGAACATTTCGCTTGAAAGACACGAAGAGATTAGAGGCTTCACTACTGAAGAGAACAATGAACGAAAGTATAATCAGTCTTCCAGCGGAACGTACCACTGGTGATCATATCGAGCTGAGATAGTGTCGTATCCTGGAAGTTCTTTTCTGATACCGTGAACTATTATTCTACAAATCAAGTCAATATGGCCCACCGTAGGATTTATTTGCTTTTTTTGGCTGCCATGTTTGTTATATCCGAGTAAGTACCCTACCGCAACTTCACCGAAAAAGACACATTTTATATAATATTCTCATGTTGCATACGACACATATTGTGGCAGTTTACGTTGAGCAAAAGAACTCGAAGCTGTTTGTTGATTGCCTGCTTCTTTTGTAAAGAGGGACACTATGCTTCTTTTGGGGTCGAATCGGATGCATGGTGCAAGCGTAAGTGGAAAAATAGAAAACAACATTTTGTGATATTCGCGTCTAAAGAAAAAGCTTAGAAAATAACAATACAAGCAAGAAGGTTTGTGCCGTAAATATTGGCCTTGTTTCTTTTTCTCATTCACACTATCAGCAGATAACAATTTACACTGCGAAAATGTGCGCAAGCTCGGTAAAGAATTTCGGAATGGAAGATCTTCGCAAATATATATAGTAATAGCAATAGAACAGCAAACAAAGAGGACGAACTAACACCTGCCAATACCAGTTGTATATAAAAGCTTTGTTACCTTGTCTTCCTTGCAGAGGAGGATTTGGTCCAGAGTTTTTGCCACGTCCAAGCATGCGTTTTTGTCAAGGTGTGGTGCGTATAACACATCCTTTTAGCGTACAAAATAACTCTAAAAAACACCTTGCGTCATGTGCATTACCACGTCAGTTTAGACCAGAGTAAGAAAGCTGAGGTATGTCTCCTGAATTTAAAGAACGGAGACATAACGTATACACAATTGCTGCGGTGCCTTGCGAAGAAATGGAAAGTAGAGGTAGATTCATTTTGAGTTCCAGTATCTAAATGTGTATGAACTAAGCACTTCACTTAATGAATCAGCTTGCCGACTTTGTGTCCCATCCCTGGTGAACTTTCCAAGACGTACTACATAGCAGTTTGAGCTCTCGGCGCTGAGCTGCGCTTCATTTGGTGTAGCATAACTCGGGTCGCAAGATATGCAGCGTTAGTGTGTGCTAAGGGTTCTCGGAGAAGGCGCACACAGATGAAGCTAATAGAAATGCGATGTGACTCTTTAACCTGTTAAGACAGCTAAGAAGACTTTATGGAATAGTCCTGAATTGTAGAGATGTTGTGCCCGAAAAGCCCATCACTGAGGAAGCTGTCTCATAAACAAGGCACAGAGGACATCATTGTTAGAATAACCGAACAATATATTGCAACATGGTTATAAGGCTCATGAATATTTGTAAAATCAAGCATATCTGAACACAGCATACAAAATAGCTGGGGTTTAACGCGGTTATATATAAAGAGACGAGCGAAAGCTTCTCCCTGTGGCTCCGATTAAAGCGAGCGCGGTGATACATGCGCTATATACGACTAATGACGGTGTCATGTCACGTGGTACGGCTATGGTTTCGCGCAGCGGCGCAGGCGGAGGTCGGCTCCAGCTGCGGCCAATCACGTGGCATTCCGTCAGGTGTGTGAAACCTGGCTCAAGGCCAAAGTGAAACCGTGTTGAATTTGGAACATGCAGCTGGGGAATAGAAGCTTTCGCTCAATTACAATAAAGGTTTTTTCTATCACCTTCCAAATCTTTGCTGGTTTTTGCCTTTGTGAAATTGTAATAGTAATGTTCCCCTAGTCGTAAAAGATGCATCAATGAATATGATATCATTAGGAGATACGGCTGCGTAGAACGCAGAGCAAGTTAGTGATTGTTAGAGTCTTTTTTTTTTACTCAGCTAAATTTCAGCAAAATTTAGTGCAGTAATTTCCTCTGTGCCAAGTTTGCAAAGTTCGAATTTGAGAATAAATAACAGAGAACAACTCGGTGAATTCTATGGTGCACGAAAATGTCCTCCAAAAATATTTGAACGCTACCCTTGCAAGATATATCAAGTTAATCTTAACCAAGTTTTTGAAGAGCAGCATGTGTAAAATGTCCTTTACCGCAACGCTGTGCCTACTGCACACCAACAAGCAGTATTATGAGACATGTTTTAAATCTTTATGGCGACAATTATATTTTTTATATCTCAATAGATTATAAACGTAACAAAAATGCGCTTTTTTTAACGCCCTCAGAATCTTCTATAGCTACATGTTCTTTTTAGAAATTCTAGCATTAATCGTTATGTCTGAAAGATATGTCGATGATTTTCGTATATGAGTAGATAACTGTTTGTACAATGTCCCGCTAACCATTCAGGGTAATTGCTTATTCTCTTCTTTTAGTCAAAAACATTTAAAGCTGCCAAGAAATCCTACTCAATCATTTTGGACAAAGGCATTTTTGAAGGGGAGCCACTTTCTGAACGCAATTTTTTCACATATTTTAAGATTTTGCTATAACAGAGAATATAATCGTAGATCTTCAGTCGGAAGGCCTATATTTTTTTGCTATTGACGTTTTTGCTATCGTCAAAGTGCTCCTTATTTGTTTTCCATGGCAGTCTTGACTGCTTGATGTGAGCGAAAATTTTTGTTTGCTACACACGGGCAGAATAGACGATTTCCTTCAATTTTTCAATAAAAGTATCGTACGATTTTTCAATATTTATTGTTTTGTCCAGGAATCCTGGAGATCTACATGTTCCGATGATTTTCAACGACACGCGCTGAATGCTCTTTATAAGCGATAATTTTATACGTCCCTGTTTATTTTATACGGGCGCGACTGCATTTGCATATTGGAGATATTTCTCTATGAGAAAAAAGCCAGGTCACAACTGGCAACTGTGGAAGAAATCCATTCTATAAATAGGCAAAGGATGTAAACTCAAAACCGATGCTAGCTCCATACCAAGTGCAAAGCTCGCCATTTGAAGTTGATATTCACATTATGAAGTGCACTAAACGTAAGGAACGGTGTTATTTTTGTAACAACTGCTACAAGAAACTTCGACGTCTTAATTTTCCTGTCCAGCAAATAGTAACCATTTCTTGTATTTTTTAACCGTCGGTTCTATTAATCTTTCAAATGTTTTGACAAAGGTACAGTGCAACTATGCTGCAAGCACCGCTGCAGACCAAGTCGGTTGCTGCTATCTCATTAATATCACCACTTTTATTTCATTGACATCATTTTAAATCAGCCTTGTGGCTGCCAATTGAAATTTTCAAAAAACCAATTAGTCCCGGTTTATTTAAGACTCATTACTGCCATTGCGCACTTGGAGGTGCGGCCGTCGTCCTGTCCTTAGATTTTTAGAGAAATGTTATAGAACACTTGCAGGGTGACAAAATTTTCTCAGGGTTTATTTAACGAACATTGTGAGATGCATGGGCTCGGTCAGTGCATGTGCAATACGTAGGGAGGTGGCCTATATGTATGTTACAGAGGTCAGTTACCTGAAAATGAATAGACTAAAAAAATGGTTTGGTTTATGGGGTTCAGCGTCCCAAATCCACTCAGGCTATGAGAGACGCCGTAGTGGAGGGCTCCGGAAATTTCGACCACCTGGGGTTCTTTAACGTGCACTGGCATCGCACAGTACACGGGCCTCTAGAATTTCGCCTTCATCGAAATTTAGCCGCCGCGGCCGGGATCGAAGCAGCGTCTTTCGGGTCAGCAGCCGAGCACCATAACCTCTGAGCCACCGCGGCGAGGCGACTAGAAGAAATACTCTATTTTGCAATTCATGGCTTTAGGACGCAAGATTATAATGCGAAAACGAAAGTGACGGCCGTCAGTATCGAAGACAAGATCAGTTTAACAAGTTTCCTAAAACTCGGCTCTAGCTGAAGAGCTAGCAAATTATGTTTTTGTAACGTCGTTCATTTCGTTTTTCTGCGTTGGACATTTATAAAAGCGCACTGCTGGATTTCGTATGCTCGCCGAAAATATGTTAGCTTGGTTTAGCTAAGAGAATACGCAACCAGCGTCTATATTTGTTGTATTGGAAATGCGAGGTATGCTGCTTTATTAAAGTCAGCGCGGGAAAGGCAACCAAGCCACCTCTCAAAAGTGTATTTTAGACGCTCAATATTTGCAACTACAAAACTAATTTGCAAACTTAAAAATCTCGGATCAACAGAGTTGCAGTCGGCATTATATTTTTCAATATAGTGTTGAGCACTACAAGAATAATTCAAAAGTGTTTAGTTATTTTAGCTAATTAAATGTTCAATATATTTGGTCCTTTGCTCACATTTGGTTCGTCTTGCTGTACTGGCCACATGCACAAACCGCACCAGCGTATATCTAACTGTTTGTTGCGATGAAAATCTATAACTTATAACAAAGCCACTCCCTGCAGCTTATCTCCAATATGAGGGTTTATAGACGCTAGTACGAGGGTCATCCCAGAATTAAGGTCTGCAGTTCTTTTATAAATCGAAAGAAATGTTTATTTTAAGCAATTTACAAATCACTTAAAAGGCAGACCATTAGTCTACTTTTCCACTTAATCGCCGTTGAAGTCTATGCATTTTTGAAGACGCTGGGGGAGTTTTTGTGTGTCTATATCATACCAGCTCGCCGCCATGCCAATGAGGAAGCGTTTGACCGGCAGACTGACTTTGCCGGCAGACTCTGTTCGCTTGAATTTTCGCGGCTTGGGTGAAGAGGAGTGCCGCTACTCACGTGATTATTGTTTGGTCTCAGGTGTGAAGTGGAATGCCCAGGTTTCACAAACCGTAAAAGGTCTGCTTTTCATCTTCATAAGGCCGAAGAAATTCGCGGGAGGAGTCAGTGCTTTGCCCTTGATGGTCGTGCGTGGGCATTCGCGGAGCCCATCTTGTTGGCGCCTTCCGATATTTCAACTTTGCTATCAAATCCTATGAATAGCGCTACTAGAAACGCCAGGAACCAAAATTGAGAGTTCGTCGAGTGCGATCCTCCGATCTTGCGGCATCATTTCTTCGATCTCCACGACTGTATCATCAGAAATTGACGGTCTCCCGCTTCTTTCTTTCTCGTGAATTTCAGTACCAGCTGCGAACTCCCTACACCACTTGCGGACGTTTTTGATATGCATGCACGACTCTCGATACATTTCCGTCAGCTGGCGATGAATTTCGATTGGTGTAACGCCTTTTGCGTTCAAAAATCGAATAACTGCGTGAAAGTCGCACCTGGCGGTAGCGACCAACGGGAGCTACATTTTAAATAGCTGTTGTACCAAGACTGACAATCCCTTTCGCGCTGAGTCATGGCTGGTTTGTAAGGCGGGGAACAATGAACACAGCAGAATGGCGAGCAGCCACGTAAATAGTTTTCCTGCGGCCGCAGCCCTTTGGAGACCTTACTTTTGGGATTACCCTCGTAAAATTGCAGAGCGAGGCTGCCATGTGAAAAACTTTTGTTTTGAACACTTCTGCAGTGTTTCTCAGGGCCACAGACAGGTATTTGCTTTTTTGGGCAAATACCATTCCATTGGAGCCTAAGTGGCTACGCGATAAACTAAGTAGGCTGCTCCTTTGACTGAAAAAAAAAGCTAATAAAGACAAAAGAAGGGAAATGAGGACGAACGGCAGTCCCGATTTTGCAGCCGAATTCATCTGAAAGTGGGTAGCATAAAATGTCTACGGTCCTAAAGCACAGGTGTGTTTTGACGGAGCATTTTAAGCTAGCAACGTGGGATGTCACAGCTGCTTCTTTTTATATAAAAGGCGATGTCTTTTAAGCAGAGACAGATATTTCAGACTCCAGATACAAATAAGGAGACTAGTGCACAGCACTGTGCATTTCACTGTGCTCCCACACTGTGGTTTTTAAGAACGGTGATAAAAATTAGCTAAGTAGTTAGCGCACAGTAGCAATACTTTCATCTTTATAGATGTTATCGAGCTGTTCACAAGAATTCAAAAATTGGAATCTAAAAAACACCTAATAAATCATATATTACATTTAGAAAATACCTTTCAAAGGCTTCGCGCGGTCGAGGCTGAAATCCCTATTAAGCAATTCGACCAAAACAATTTGGTTATAATCATAATAATTTCTTTCACGTTTACTTTTTAGCTTGTAAATAATCAGTTATTTTTATGCAAGCTTGAAAGCTGCACTGTCCACGGGCACGAAGCGTCCCTGCCTGTCGAGGTGTTCCGAACAGAAGTATACTTGGACCACTGCTCTTTTTTTATTGATTAGCGCGAATATCTCTCTATATCCCTTCCTAAAATATGTAAAATACGCTGACAATACAAGCTTGTTCTAGCTGGCGAGATGCCAATGCTATTTTAGATGATACGTATTGCATTCTGAACAATCTAGACGAATCGGTTCGAAATGCTAAGCAAATTACATTGGATGAAATAATTGGCACTTATCTTTTATTTATTAGTTATTTATTAGTTAACTGCGTCGCCCCGCAGGGCATTACAGCAGACAACTATAAACAAGCTGATTGCGAAAATATATTTACGATGTTTCAGTTAACTTGAGCTAAGGATTAAGGAAAGCTGTACGCCGGAGCTGGGTGCCAACAAATGAATATTCTCATCGTTTGAGATTCCAGAGCACTTTTAAATTTCGCTTAAATATATGGTACGAGCGATAACTCACGAAAACTTTTCAGTATTCACATCACGGTAAAGTGTGTTTCGGAGAGTTGTAGATGGTGTTAAAAACAACGCATCCAGGTTTTTTTAGCAGCGTGTCCTCTACATCGTCCATTTTGCCGGCATGTCAACAATGCCTGCAAAATACGCAACGAAAGCTGCTTGACTGCACTCCTGCGCTACCGTACTAATCACGAACACGTTTGAAATGAAAAAAGCGTGCGCGGTTGCCGTCTCGCAGCAATTGGACGATGCCGCTGTCAGCACTGTCTTGCAGGTGCGCCGGATCATTATTCCTAAACAAGGAAAGGGGGGACCTTTCGCTTTTGTGAGCCTGTTAAAAGACAGTTGTTAAATCGGTCCCCCTACCATCATCATGTATTTTGTGATGACCAGAAGAAATTAATATTACAAGCATTATACCAGCTTATTTTATCTTTGAAGAAAAATGCGTATGTGTTCAGTAAAGTCATGAGACTGTCTCAAGAGCTATATTTGGGGCGGTAAGATTGCAGGTTTTTCGAAGAAAGGTAATCATTTTCTTAAGATAAGTATTTCTGACGCCGTCACGGTTTCAAATCTATTAGATAAATATATTTCTTCAAATATATGAAAAACACACTGCGCCTAATTTGAACACATCCTCTCGTTATGTCCTTTTAGTGTCTCCCTGGGCAGTGGAGTCGGCCATGCAATCGAGAATGCATATGCCGCAGAAAGAAACTGGATCGCTACCACCTGTTCTGCGTGCATAGGAATTCTTTTATTCCGCTTTATATGGAGTAGTTCACAGCAAGCACCATGCGGGAACTATGCTGAGTCTGCGTCTCCACAGTACCTTCTTAAAACAAATAAAATGCTCCTCCAATAACTCCTCCTCTTTCAGTATGAGACCCTTCGAATTCTTTCACAGTAGGTAAACTTGATAGCAAACTGTACGAATGAGGAAAGAAGCCGGATCGTCATATTTCGAGATAGGCAGGACATAGCTAGTTTCAACAAGCACGTCCTGCTTATGTGATTACTTTTGTAACTTCAGTATTGTTTTTACAAAAATGTGAATGATCCGCAGAGCAGCTAAAAATTTGAGGAAAACGTCATAACCAGCCCCTCATTTCCCTTCCCCTGTCTGCAGAACAGTCTGACAAGAGCCTCGGCTCTATTCTTTGTTCCATATGTCGCATTAGAGGCTTCCTGAAAAGCTTTCGCCCTCACCATTCGGTAACGATTCACGTGGCACTCGCGGTAACACAGGACATACCACAACTTCGGTTATGGCCGAGGACGGCGCTGCTAAACTCTCTCAAGGCTAGACTACACGCACCATATATACCCCCGAACGTAGGTCAGTTTGCAGAGCACCGGTAGCGAAATTTAGAGGTAGTGGAATGGGATAAAAAAGGCGGTATATCGTTGTCGTTCAACTTTATAACATGGTTACAACGTAACGTATGGTAGCATGCACAACAGGTAACATATAGAACCAAAAAATTTAGAAAACCATCTTTTCCGTTCGAAAGTCAATAAACCGAGAGGTTTGGGTTGGTTACCATGCTCAAAAACCCGGTGCGCAGTCTGCAAACAGATGCAAACCACGGCTCTGGCTACAAGCAGCCATACAAAATTCAAACATTCTATTCTGGAAGATTTAAATTGCGATTCCAGCAACGTTGTTTACATACACAAGTGTGGCGGCTGTCGAATGCAATATATAAGCCAAACAGACAATTCCTTCCCATTCAGGTTCACTAACCACCACTTACATACTAAATCTCTCCCCAACTCCCCCTTTCAAAACACCTCCACTAGAAAGTCGTCGAGTTTGACAATACTACACAACAACAGTAACAATACTAACAATAGTAACAATACTACAGACTGGCTTTAAAAACGCTCGCGAGAATGAGCAACGAGAATCGTAATTTATTTTTAAAATTGACACAGTGCAAAGGGGCATTAACGAAAGCCACTGCACCCTCACATCTTTCCAAGGCGAGAGGACTACGAAAATAGAAAAAGCACCACTGACCGCGTCATCCGAGGTCCCATCCCGTTTTGCAAGCCACATTTGTGTCGCTGCTTCCACCCCCATTTGGCTTATCATCTGATCTCGCGAAAGCCAAATGTTTTTTTTTTTCGTTTCTACTTTCACTACTCTACAAGCTTCTCTACAAGTAGTAAGCTTACTACAAGCTTACTACTCTGCAAGCATTCCTTCGGGAAGCATTCCTTCGGGTATCTCCCCTTCCTCCCCACTCCTTTTATTGCGAAAGCAATACTGCTTGCACTTTCAGCCCGTCGCGTAGCTAGGCCGGTAGTTACCAAGCGCGGCCTAACTCCTGCTCCTGCCACGCGCGGCGCGCTTAGCGGTCTGACGTCACAGCTGCAAGAGTGGGGCTCCAACTCGCGCCGTCGCGTAGCGAGGCCGCAGCTACCAAGCGCGGCCTAACTCCCGCTCCTGCAGCGCGCGGCGCGCTTAGGGGTCGGTTCGGGTGTCCACCGAGATGACAGAGAATTACTGCGGGATTTTAAGGCGAATGCCTTTAATGTCTCATCGTTGTAAGCAGCAGTTGTCGACAGAAATGTCACGCTTTTCAGTTGTTCGAAACTGTCGTGACGTCACAGTGCGCGAATTTCAAACGGGGCCGATTGTAAAGAAGCCGAGACCAGGAGACTAATACAAGCCTTCGTTCTTAGCAGAGTCAACTACACTACACCATACGTCACCCTCACAGTAAGAGAAAGAGACGACCTGGATTCTCTAATTAGACAGTCCTACAAAATTGCGCTCAACCTCCCACGTCATACTCCAAATGAAAAACTATTACAGTTAGGAATTCATAACACCTTAGCGGAAATGATAGAAGCACACCTCATTGCACAATATGAAAGACTATCAGGCACTGAAACAGGACGTTTCATCCTAAAGAAAGCAGGAATACAATACGAAGGAATCCGTACACACACCTTGCCAATTCCAAGACACGTGCACGAACACTTAACAGTCCCTCTTCTGCCCAAAAATATGCATCCACACTACGATACGGACAGAAGAAAGGCTAAGGCACAAAAACTTCACGAAAGATTTTCAGTTCAGAAAGACACGGCGCACGTGGACGTGGCAGAACATGCGGACAGAGACGCCTTTTCTCTGGCAGTTGTCGATCATCGAGGTTCTCCCCTTGCATCGGCGACAATAGATAAAACAAAATTTCCGGAGGAGGCCGAAGAAGCTGCCATAGCTTTAGCCATTACCTCCACCACTGCCAAATACATCATAAGTGACTCCAAAACAGCAATTCGAAATTTTGCAAAAGGAAGCGCCCACTCAGCAGCCATCAAAATTTTACAAAAAATCTCCAATACCCGCCAGATAACATTGATCTGGGTCCCCGCCCATTCGGACCATCCTGGAAACGAGGCGGCGCACCAATTTGCCCGAGGATTCGTGGTTAACCGGGAGGTGCGCTACCCCGAGCTCAGGTCGGCCAAGGAGCGAATGACAACAACAAAGAAATTACTACCCACTTCAAGAAAGAAAGACAGATCTTCCCAGAACCACATAAATCCCTCAGTAAAACACAACAAGTCAGTTGGCGGCAGCTCCAAACAGACACTTTCTTTAATCCATACATGTACTCCATATGGTTCTCGGAGCAGTACAGCCCCGTCTGTACTCTCTGTGGGCACCAAAAGGCAGACACACCGCACATCCTATACTCATGTACTCAAGACAAGCCATCGCACAGTCTGCAGCTCTCTACCCAATCTCAGTGGGAGGCCGCGCTGCTCAGCTCGGACCCGGAGGTTCAACTTCGAGCCACAGAGCGAGCCGAAGAGGTCGCCGAACGACATCGTCGGTCGGCCACCTGGCGTCCGGCCTAGAAGAGGAGCCCACCGCGGGGAGGGGAACATCACCCCTATCCGCGCCTAAGACCTCTTCTTTAATAAAGTTTACCTCCTCCTCCTAGTAACCAGGCAACCAATTGAAGGGATCGTATAGTGATGCTCCAAGTAAGTGGGACTGAGCTTATTTAATTGCTTAATTGCTCAGTTACAACAGGAAAATGGCGCAAAAGACGTGGACAAAAGAGACAAACACGACAGGACCAGCAGGTGGCGCTGGTCCTGTCGTGTTTGTCTCTTTTGTTCACGTCTTTTGCGCCATTTTCCTGTTGAATCATGAACCAACTAGTCCAAACTAGAGTTCTTCTTGCTCAGTTAGCCTAATTAACTTTTGAAGTCAGCCCATATAAATAAATAAAACCGAGTAAGAAATTTGTCGAGCTTGGGAATCAAACCCCAGTCTTCGGAGTGTGAGGCGAGCATGCTATCCACTCCGCCATGCCAGCTTTTTTTTTCTGCAACATGGTATTTATTACAGTGATGTTATGTTCTATGTACATGAACTATATACAAGCCATTATGAAAACAGTGGTAATCAATACATATTCAAAAGACATACACTAGAAAAGGGGCAATGCCAGCTCGATGGTTTGGGAAGAACAAAGGTGCGTCTAGTGAATACGGTGTCTTCGCTCACTCCCATCCTCCTCCCTTCTCTTCCGGCGAGGTTTAGGTGTCCAACGAGATATGAGAGACACATACATTTCCTTTCCTCAAAAACGAATTTGCCGAAGAGCGAGGCATAGAACCGAATGGGCGATGGCGTTCTATGGACTCCTGGAAGCATTGCAAGACGCTGTCGCGTTCCACTCTTAGAGGCGAAGCTTAACATCTCAACCACACATCAGTGACCACACTTTAGGTCAAAAAAGTGCCCCCCTGAATTTTGACGGGTGTCCACCGAGATATGTGAGACAGTTACTGCGTAATTTCCTTTCCTCAAATACAATTTTGATTTTCTTCATTACGGGCCATCTTTGTCTTTCTTCTTCCACTCCCACTTCCTCCCTTCCTCTACGGTGCGGTTCAGATGTCCACCGAGATGACAGAGAATTACTGCGCCCTTTCCTTTCCTCAAAAAGCGTTCAAAGGGCAAGGCATCGCGCCGAACGGGTGGTGGCGTTCCGTGGACTCCCTGGCAGCGCTACAACACGCTGTCGCGTTCCACTCCTAAAGGCGAAGCTTAAGCGTCATTAATTAGCAGTTAACTAGTTTTCAGGCACAAATCAGTAATTAACCATTAATTAGTGATTTGTCGTCACTTAGTAATTAGTACTCAATTACATGTGACGCCACCAGTGCCACAGAAGAAAAGTGGTGCGGAAAACGCTTTCGCCTCTACGCACTTTAGACAGTCAAAGTGCCCCCTGAATTTTTCTTTCCTCAAAGAGCGGTGCGTTCAAAGGGCAAGGCATGGCGCAGTAATTCTCTGTCATCTCGGTGGACACCCGAACCACAGGAAGGGAGGAACGCCTCCACCCGCTCGGCGCGATGCCTTGCCCTTTGAACGCAACGCTTTTTGAGGGAAGTAAATTCTCTGAAAATCTCGGTAGACCCCCGAACCGCACCGTACAGGAAGGGAGGAAGTGGGAGTGAAAGAAGAGGGAAGCTTGTAGACAATCAATCATCCGTTAGCGTCAGCCGCTCGTTTTTGGCGACCGAGGCAAGCATAAATCTCCCAGCACGTGGGGGCCCTCGTGTGGTTAGTATAATTCCATGTAAAACAAATGGGCAAAATTTTCATAAATAAGCTTTACTAAGAGCACTACCAAAACACACCACCAGGCAAACCAGGCGCAGCCAGGGCTCTTGCTTTCGCAACTTACCGGGCTTAACCAAGCTAAGCCTCTGCCAAATTTTTTTCTCTCATAGTCCAGCGGGAGCAGTTAAAACAGCTGTGGGTGCACTATTGCCGAATGCGGAGAAAAAACACTGCTTTTGAGGTTTTTAAAGTTTCTTTTTCCTGCTCCCTCTATTGTTCGGGCAAGATTATTTTCCCTTCATTCCCTCGAAGCCAGAAAAAGCGACAAGTTTTCGCACTTTTCCACGAAGGTTGCTACCATCACCTAGAACTTCAAAGAGACCTCAATCGCATAACCGCTTGGTGCACATCATTGCAAATGTCCCTTAACACCGAAAAGTGCAAGTTAACTATATTCAGCTGCAAAAAAATCTGAACTCTTCTTTCAGTTACTTACTGAATAATACTTCAGTGTCCCACGTGTGTTCATACAAATACTTCTGTGCGCATTTCTCGAGTAGCCTCTTTTGGTGCATTAACGTAAAGAAAGCAACAGCTAAAGCATCACGCACATTAGGGTATCTAAAACGTAATCTTCATGGAACTCGTGTCACTACCCGTAGGCTCGCCTACCAAACGTTTGTTCGGCCACAACTGGAATACGCATCTCCCATCTGGTCACCTCATCAAGCTTCCTTAATTAATTTTCTTGAATTGGTTCAGAATCATCCTGCGCATTTCATTTCCAGAAACTACAACCGTCACTCGAGCTTAACTAACTTCAAATTATCGATCTCTCTCTCTACACTGAAATCAGGGAGATAAATTGCCCGAATCTGCCTACTTCACAGTATAGACTACAGTGCCTACTCTTCAATACATATTCAAAACATATTGTACAGCACAACCGCACCTGACGTCCTTAAACAACCTTCTATGATTCCAGCGCATTTCTGGTAGAACCGTTTCATTTAATTAATCTGCCCTGCCGCAGGCTATCATCCAGTGGAATTGTCTTCAGGATCACATTGTGAATAGTCGTGACCCAGCTCGTTTTAGGCCCGAAATAACAGCCATTTTTTCAAGTTACTAACGTGTCATTAAACATTGTATATTGATGTTCCTTGTGTTCAGTGACCCGCACTAACAGTCAATAAGTTTTGTATAAACGTGTTGCTCATGCTTCTGTCATAGTACATTAAGCTATAGTACATGTTCCTTCCCACGAACAATACACGAATGGAACTGTTTAGATAAATTGGTTACGTCGCAGCCTTCGCTGGAAAAGATTCAAGTTTTCCCCGATAGCTGTGCTATCGACTAGCCAAAAATGATTGCCTTGTTTGTTATTGTGTGTTTGATTTTGTTTGTATGAGATTTCTGGGAGGCCTTCCTTTTTTTTTGTTCTGAATGTATTCCTCATTATATTCAACTTTTGTACATCAACCTACTCCTGTAACAGTTCCAGTTAGGAACTGATAGTGCCCTCAAATGTCGCAACATCCCTTATCTTGGCTGCAGTAACATTGTAGGCGGTCTGTTTTGCTTTTTAATTTGTCTCGTTTGTCAGGTTTCGCTCTTCCGCTCCCCTATATTTTCTACACATGTATGGGCATGCGACCAGATATGAAACCTTTAGTTGCAATGCTGCGGCTTCACCGATGTGTGTACGCGTCGTTTTTCAGTGTCGCCCCGGTCCTTCAATGCAGCCTTGTTCTGGTTCTTTTTCTCTCAAAGCTTTATGGGTTTTTCCAGCGCGTGGATTAGGCTATAAATAGGTACAGCCGCATTCTGATTCCCCCGATCAGTGTATACCGCTGGGAAGGCCTGATAACATTAGGGTAGACACATATTATGAAGGAACATGGCTACATAACCTGGTTTTCAGTTCTGCAGCCTCCCTTGAATAGTCGAACCGACCTCCCTTGGAATCCGAGGGTTGCGGCGAATGTATACAACATGATCCCTCTTCCACTTACACCGTCGTGCTGAAAGCCACTGATCACTTGTGGTAGTTTTGTACAGCATTGCGCGTTGATGGTGGGTATTGCCCCGTCGAGTGGCGGCAGAGTGTTTGACGTGAACTGTCCTTCCATTCTTTTTACTAGGAAAGCTGATACAGTACGCGGGATGCGCTTCCTTGCGCTCCGCTTTGTCACTGGAGACAGCCGAAGAGAACAAACAACCAGTGGCAAACCATCATAACTTACGCGGTGACGGCTACTGCCGGGTTGTATGTTTCACGCAGGCGGCGAATATGTCCCAGAAGAGCCAAAGACACCGCCAATTTCTCCACACCACGGACACCTCACCGCGGAAAAAACTGTAAGCACTGCAGTGCGACGCAAGCGAGTTCGTTCGGGACGCGAGGGTAGAAGAGTAGCACACTATGAGCTGCCGTATGACACCGATCTCCTGGGCAGTGCAATCTTGCAGTGAGACCGCTGCTACATTTCTCCACTGGCACTAACAACCGGTGTATACATTCTCGCATGGCCTCCGGTAGCTTCGATAATTAATGCCACTGAAGGGGCTGAATACAAATTCACTAAAGCGTCGCTGTGCAAGAGGAAGACGGACAGATTGTAGAAGCGTAGGGACTGCTTTTGGGCAGTGAGAACCGTTCGGCATGGTAACCTACTCTCCGACGTCGCTTGCTATTGGTGCAGCAGCGGAATGAAACTGGGTGGGCAGGTATCGAGTCGGGCTCAGCAACACGGCCTCTTAACCCTGCTAATCCCCAGGATGCGTGGAACAAAGACCGACAGAGCGTCTACTCCCCAGGATATCTGCCACAACCTGGCACGGACAGCTCGCACCTGGAGCACACCAAAAGAGAAAAAGGCACGCCTCAGCACTTTTTCTTCTATCTGCGAATTTATTTCTCCGCAGAGGAATAATGTAAGAAGCTCCTATAATTGCAGCCTTGCTAGTGCAAAAGCACTTCGGGCTGCATTTCACGGGTTTAAGAGGTGTGCTTGTGTGTGAGGCCTCGGAGTAGGAAGTGTAACTTGCTCACTGGATTACTGAACATCTTAGTCGCGCTGTGAGTACGCGGTGGCGTTCACCTAAAAATCGAGCGAATTAGCGCGTTTCCTTTTTTATAAACCATCAGAAAGCTTACACTCCGTTGCTTATGAGGAACGGAACAGTGCATTACTGGCTCTTTCGCTCAGTGGACACCTCCATGGCGCTTGTCTGTCCGTGGTGGGGATGTCCACCTGCAAAAAACCGTGCTTCCTTGCAATATTTTGCGCTTAGCGGTACTAAACCACGACAATTTTGAACAGACTTCAAAACATGTACCAGAAAGTTATAGCACCTGGTACAACTGAATGCGAAACTAGAATGGCACATACGAGGTCGGTTAGAGAAGTATCCGACCTTTGGCCGAAGAAAAAAAAACTTGCAGAACTGGAGTGTTGCAAACCTAGTCACCTTCAATGTAGTCTACTTGGGACTCCACACACTTCTCCCAGCGGTGCTGCCATTGTGGGAAGTATTCTGAAAAGGCCCCTTTCGGAATGGAGTTTAGCTCAGCTGTCGTAGCAGCCATAATGTCCTCTCTTGTCTGAAATCGCGCAACTTTCAATTGGCTCTCGATTTTGGGAAACAGCCAGAAGTCGCAGGGCGCCATATCAGGAGAGTAAGGAGTCTGTTGAACTACAGGAGTCTGGTTTTTCGCCAAAATAGTCTGAATCAAGTGCGAGGAATGTGCAGGAGAATTGTCGTGATGGATGCGCCACTTTCCTGTTGACCTCCACTCCGGTTTCTTGCGCCGCACAGCATCACGTAGGCAACGGAGGACATCCCTGTAGTACTCTTTGGTCATTGTTTGACCCTGTGGAGTGCGTACTCGTGGTGTGCCACACCAGAGGGAGTCAAAGAAAGCAGTCAGCATCAGTTTCCCATTGCTCCGCACTTGGCGGGCATTCTTTGGTCTTGGTTACGTACAATGCTTCCACTGTGACGACTGTGATTTGGTTTCCGGGTCGTACCCGTGCACCCAAGACTCGTCACCAGTGATTATGATGTTGATGAAGTCAGGGTCACTGTTTGTGGAATCCAGGATATCCTGTGACACTTCAACACGAAGCTGATTTTGCTCCACCGTGAGCCGCTTCGGCACGAATTTCGCCGCAACTCTCTCCATAGCCAAATCTTTGGTGATAATTGAATGTGCGAAAACATTGCTCATGTCCACCTCTTCCTCAATTTCTCAGAAAGTCACGTGACGGTCTCGCATCATTATAGCGTTCGCTTCGGCAATAACCTGGCCAGTTCGGCATGTTGATGGCCGATCGGAGCGTGGCTCGCTCTCCACCGATGTGCGGCCATCTTTAAACCAATTGTACCACTGCTTAATCTCTGTGCTCCTCATAGCATCGTCACCGAAAGCCGTCTGAATATTCCGAATGGTTTCCACTTGGCTGTCGCCCAGTTTCTGGCAAAATTTGATGCAATAGCGCTGCTCCTGTCGCTCCGCCATTTTCCTTACAATAAAAAAACCGACGAGAGCACTGCGCACTGCCTCACTCAAATCATGTGTCCCAGCGACTGACGCTATCGGCAGGCGGGAAAAAATCCGTGAATGCGCACGGAGGTTCAAGGTCACCTGATGCAAGCGCGCTTGTTTCATATCCATCAGGTATTTGCAAAAAAAAAATATAAAGTCGGATACTTTTCTAACAGACCTCGTATAGTGATGCTACCACAACAATAATTCATATTATCAACATATACCGGACACTAAATTTTTAAAATTAAAATGCCAACCTTCACTCGATGCTTCGCTCCCATTTTTGTTGACTTGCTAACTCTAATTAGCTCTTTTGCGCACGTTAACGCTAGTACGCTGTAATCAGCCAAATGGGAAAAGCTATCTGTCAAGTTTGTATGCGATTGAGCTGCTGGTAGACGACTTGACAAATTGTTGCAAAATGTCGACATGTATATAGTGAAAAACAGCGTAACGTAGACAAAGATCCGGCACCCAGGACGCTGACTATAAGCAATAATGTGCATATGAAGGGGGGGTTAATTGGATGGATATACGTGAGCCCATTTTACCTGCAGTGCACGTAGTCAGGCAATTATAATCTATTATCGGCTATAATAAGTATTGGGAGGGTATACACAGGCACACATGATCTAATCGCAAAAAATTGCGTAGAGGCCTGCGAAATATAGCAGCCACGCTAGTCGAGCACTGTTATGCATTCTTATGCATGAAGAACTTTTAGAGCAGACACTGTGTTACAGAGCCTTCCCCGCCTGATTTGGCGCGTAGATCATTATTAACCAGTCACGTGACCAACCTAACCACGTGATCACGCGCGCGCTAAAATCTTTATTTTTAGCTCAGGTTGGTACAATGCCTGCATGTCTAGTAATTTACCGTAGGTGTCAGACAAGAGCAAAGGATAGCCATCAGCACGGCTACAGCTCTCGCTGAGTTTAACGTATTGAGAAACTATGCGTGAAAAATTTCAGACTTTTTTTATGTGGGAACAAACCCGCCATTCATACAGGTGTTAATAATTTTAATTATAAGGCTCTGGTTAAGTAACGCCTTGTTTGGTTAAATCCACCGGAATTAGCTTATGTAAAGACGTCGTCCTCCTCCGCGCGGTTGGAAGTTTGTGATAACCCCGCGCACAATGGAATGTAGTCGCGTCGGTGATAGGCTGAAATCTGAGGCTAAAAAACAGCGCAAACGGGGACGAAGCAGAGAGGGACACGACGCTGTTTTTTTTATTTATTTTTTTCCAAGGATATCCGCCGTTTGGTTGGCTACACGACGATCTTGGCGATAGCGGCTGCGGCCGCATCCATCTGCGGAACAGTTCAGGTTCACCGCTAGCAAGCAGTCAGAGTAAAACCGAGCTTGTCTCCACGCTTCTGAACGAAGAATCCGGCAAACTCTCTTGGCGTGACCTTCCGACGGTGCCAGACCTCCGAAGAGCACTGCCACATCGGGTGGAACAAATGAAGTCCGTATGAAAAAACTGTAGAGCCCCCGTTTGCGCTGTTTTTTTAGCCTCAGATCATGCACCAACCAGCCCAAATTTCCACCCTTAGGCTGAAAACTCAGAAAGGAGGCTGTACTTTAAAATCTTCTGTGCAAGCAAGAATAAATTTCTTCTGCAAGATATCTATAAAAAGCACTATGAGAATTTCAATTTTCCGCTAACTTTCGAACAGTCGTCAATGATTCTCTTCGGCGGCCTGATCTGGGTCGTAGTAGGCTTACTGTACCGGAAGATGCAGTAAAATATAAAAGCACACTTATAGAGCGCCATGGTAAACCACTACTATGACATGAAAGTACTCAGAATCATCCTCACCGAACAAGCGGCCGTTTCACACAGACAGCAGTTCACACCAAATTGAGAGAGATCTTCGGGAAAAATACCCTTAAACGCAATTGACGAATTTTTCCAATACATACTTGATATCGTTACTGAGATCTCAACAATGTCAGGACTGAAATAAAAAGGCGAAGCCTGATTTTTTTTTCTTCTCGACTAATGACAATTTCGCCTCTTCGATGCCGTCTCACACTGCATACGTCATGCAGACCTTGGTACTCGGAATACACTCCAAAAAATTTTCTCTTTTATATTATTTCATTAGTGTAGATATTTAAGATTCGGCGGCACCTCGTCTGGTCGAGTTGTGGGCTCATGTCTAAAGAAAAAGGAACGGCGAGTAAAAGTTGCTAAAACGTAAGGCGTTTCGTCTTCCGAACGGAAGCTTTGTTCACTAAACGGAAAGCGTAAAGCATGAAGCCTAAGTGCGTTGCAGTAATCGCCCCGATCATCTTGCGTACTTAAGCGGAAGAATACCGCAGTAGCGATATAAGATGCTTTCAGTTGTCTAGGTTATCAGGGACTCCGGATATCTGCGTGACAGGCAATTCTTCTCTCTTCCGGTAATGGACGCTTCTTCCCTGGCGATCTTTTATGTTACGGCTTCCACGTGTCCCGCAGCCGCGTTAGATGCAACTCTTATTTCTGTCGTTGTTCTTCTGATCCCTCAACTGTCTTTCGAAATTCCCGCACTCGCCTATGCAACAGTAGTCGCAGTCTGCGAATGGAACTTTACAGACGGCGTCAGGAAACTTTTTTTCTTCAGTCTCTCCTTAACGTACACCAACTCGTGCCGCAGCTTGTACGCTGAAACCTGAGCGACGTCTACATCGTGAGTGCGCAGAACGCACGCCAAAGTCTCGCTCACACGCCCGGTACATAAGGAAGGGAGGCTTGGGCTCGGCAAGAAGGACTAACCAGTGGTACCATAAATCGCAACGACTGTAATCTTCAGCCTAAGTAGGCAAGATGCCTGGGGCTATTTCTGCTAGCTTCATGCTTCAAGATTTCCGTTTAGTCAACAAAGCTTCCGCTCGGAACCTGACACGTCTAACATTTTAACAGCAACAGTATATTTGTAGAGCTGCACTGAAACTGACCGGAATAAAATTTCCGACCAGCGGTATAAACTCGCTTCGCAGCCTAAGATTTGAGCTGGAGAAAATGTTCGGTGGGTACAAACTCTGGTTCACCACGTGCGGCATCTGCATTCCAGTAGTGGACACGGCACGTTCGTTTGGATCTTCCCAAATTTAAGAAGAATGATATAATAAAAACAGTGTACAGTATGCAAATCGTCCTTAACATACACTCATAATAAAAACTCTCACCTAGAGTAATCATTGCAGAAGGTGGGTGCGCATCCTTTACTTGGGCACCTTGTTGGTTAGCCATCGTAGGTGGTTTACCAATTTGGTATTTAACCTTCGTGATATTCTTTTGTCAGAGCGCACACCAGTTGCGTACCTATTTTTGTTATCTAAGTAATGCCACTGTTTTGAAAGGGTGATAAATTCTCTTAGGTGCTTCACACTTATTGCTCGTCAGTGAACCGAGAAGTAAGCTTCCGACACAGCCTGCGTGTACGAGCATCGAGGCCTGCTGTAAGCGTAAACGAGTTTCAGCCCTCGCGATCAACTTCAAAAAATTACGAAATGGCTGCATTGCCTCCATAATAATGCGATGTTCGTCCGCAAGCTAAAATGTACTCTTTTGCTGCTCCCTGAAAAGCAAGCGCTCCAATCCGTCATTTCGCTTTGCCACTGGAACTGCATTCGAATTACTCTCATAATCAGAAACAAAAATATCAGATATGAAGATTTCTTGGCAAAATGACGTCTCGTATGCAAGAAGCACAAATTGTGAACGGCTGGGAAGAACAAAGAGCCCGACAGCTTTAGCAGGGTGATGCCAATATCATAATATTTCTCAGGATTCTGGAATATGGGTAGACAGTATGTCTAAGTGTTTTTGTGCAGCATGAAGTGTATGACATTTATAAGTAATCAAAACAATGTCCTGTCCCAGCCAGAGAAAAGCTGAAGGTTTCCTTGTGCCAAAGGTAGTTAAACCAGGCTGTTATGATGAAAACGATCCATACAACAAATAATGAAACTGTTCACTTCAAGATACAATTTTAGCGTTCCCAACTACAAAAGTCGAGAGTACGGATTAATTTCTGACGTCTGCCTGCCTGCTAAATGTTTGTTGCTGTGGACGAGAAACATCCTTCAGCTACTTTCGAAAAATCAGTTACTTGAGTAAAGCACCAAGTTTGGAGAACTGGTACGAGATCATGGTTGAAAGAACGTTACTGCGCTACAACAGTGAAAAGGAGTAACCACCGGAACAAAGGACATCCGCAGCCCTTTCGTAGGTAATATTAATCACAAATCACGCTGTATACCCTGCGTCTGTGCGGTTGTGAAGCAGTTCCTTTTATTCTTTGGGAAGGTTTATGTTGGTCACACGGGCCGATGCATCAATGTCCGACCTGAGGAACATTCGAGGGCCTTGTGCTCCGACCAACATTCGCACGTGGCTGTACATTGCCGGAAGGAAAAACAAAAATTAAAACAAGACTGCCACCCGTTATATTCACATCCAAGCCGCTTTTCCGCCGTGAGGATCGTATAACACGAGAAGTTAAGAAGGGGTATTTTATTTTTAAAAATGATAATTGCATCAGCCAGCCTTCTGTCTCATTTCCAGGATGTGAATTTTCATATCTGGACAACACGTGAAATTTATTTCCATGTAATTAGCTTGCTTGGAGTTAGCGTACACGATTTTGTTTGTGTGGTTTGTTGATTTTTTCGGTACATATTCTTTCTTTTAGCCCAAATTAAATTCCTTGTGAGTAAACTACCCAAGTCACGACATTTCTTCGTTACGTGGTTAATTCTTGCCCTAGCTGGAGCGCAATAACGTTTTTTTTTCAATAATGAGTTAGGCACAGGAGGCAGGTCGTTTTCAGATTTATATTTTCAAAGGAGCAGGATTAAAGTGCTCGACATTTGTAATCCTTTCAATTTTTTATTCCACTAGAAAAAAAAAGTGCGCGGACAATATCACTCCACACATAAAATCAGGCCTTTCTGGACTTAGCGAAGTTCAAGACAAGCAACTTTGGTTACGCGCTATGTTTGAAGGCTTCCAATGTTTACCATTGCCAAGAATTGACTCTAGCTGAAAAAAACTGTCTGTGTAGAAGGCTTCTAACGCAGTATTTCTAACAGAACTTGGAGAATAAATAGTGCATTTCCGGTATACATCGCCAAGGCTGTACGTGTATAATGGTTCCAATTCCATGCTTTCCAAAGAATATATAGAAGACAAGTATATGATTTTTTTGACATCGCCTGCCATAACACTAAGTAGTCGGCGCGATTGTAACCCACAATTTTTCGGGCTTTGCGTCATGCTTCTATCGCCATCGCCTGGTTGACTTGCTGCTGGCTCTCTTACTGGCCCCAGTTACGACATCGACTGGAATTAACCTTAACCGACAGAGAGAGAGAGAGAGAGAGGAAACTTTTATTTAAAATGAGGAAGGTTGCTCGAGCAACTTGGGTGGCACCCCTAGTCCAAGGCGCCACTGGCTTTCGCTGACTGACGGACTTGCTGAACCAACTTAAGTTGCTGATCCAGGGTCTCGCTGGTCAGGGCCACCTCCCACTGCTCATATGTCGGGTTGGATACAGTTAAGTGTTTTGGTTTCGTTGTGCATTCCCACGATATGTGGTAGAGCGTAGGGCAAGCTCCACACTAAGGGCATGTATTCTGATATTGAGTGGGGCTAATCTTGTGTAGGATGAACAAGTTAGGGAAAGTGTTGGTCTGAATTTTCCTCCAGTCTATGGCTGCGGAGGAGTCTAGTTTTATGTGAGGGGGTGGGTATTTTCTGCGCTCCAGCCGAATGTATTCTAATCTGTCACCATAGGTGCTAGGCATGGGCGTGGGGTAGGGATGAGGATCCGCCCGGTGGGTTAAATCTCGGGCTAGATCGTTGGCTACCTCATTTCCAGCTAGTCCTTCGTGACCAGGTGTCCATGTTAGTCTGTGTGTTTGGCTGAGATTTCCAAGTAGCTGTGTTGCTCTTGAGGGAAGCCTGCCATTAAGAAAGTCTCGGCAGGCTTTTTGGGAGTCTGTTATAACGTGGGAGGACTCTCCTCTTTGGTCTTTATGTTTGATGGCGATAGCTATTGCAGAGCCTCTGCAGAGGAGGGGTTTTCAGCATAGATAGAAGCTTGGAGAGCCGGTTTTAGTTGGTGGTCAATCGCAGCGACTGAGAACTTTCCCGGCGTGGGGTAGGCCCCAATGTCTACGTAAACGGCTTTACGGTCGTTTTCTAGGTGTTTCTGAAGTGCCTTTGCTCGCGCTTGTCGTCTGCCTTGCTGATGAGCATGATGCATATGACGTGGGATTGGACTAACGGCGATCTTTTCTCGGGTTTGGAGTGGAAGAGAGGTTTTACTGCCTCTTGTCTCCAGCTCCGGCCATGTCCCTAATTTAGTCAGGATCGTCCTACCCGCATTGGTTGTTAGAAGGCGTTCTTTTTGGCTTTCCAATAGGGCTTCTTGGAGCTCGGTAAAAGTGTTGTGCAGACCAAGCTCTAGGAGTCGTTCTGTAGAAGTGGCTATTGAAAGATGGAGGGCAGTTTTGTAAGCCCCTCTTATGATTGTATCGATAGCTCTGGTTTCCACAGTGCCCAGTTTTTGGTAAGGGAGGCCGTATGTTATCCTGCTCAGAACTAGGGCCTGGACGAGTCTAAGGGTGTCCTCGTCTCTCATACCCTTGCGGTGCCAGGTAATGCGGCGGATCATTCTTGAGATTTGATTAACTGTTGTTTTGATGGTTCTGATCATATGGTCGGATCTGAGATTACTTTGAAGCCAGAGCCCCAGTATCCGGATCTTGTCCACTTCATTAATCTTGCGTCCTCCCAGGAAAAGCTCAACTTCTCCTGGGGATGTGTAAGGGAGTTTGTGGAGTCTAATGACCTCAGACTTCTCCGGGGCACACTCCAAACCACTTTCCGCAGCAAATTCTTCAACCCTGTGTATGGCTTCTTGTAGGGCTTCTTCTTTTTGGGCTAAGGAGCCGTGTGTGGCCCATAGAGTTATATCATCGGCATAGACCGTGTAGCCTATGTCGGGCTGCGTTTGAAGCTTTCTTGCTAGCTTTAGCATGGCAATATTGAAGAGTAGGGGGGATATTATAGCCCCTTGAGGAGTACCCTTGTTAGGAATGGGGAAGGGATGAGAACGGACTTCACCAATGCCTATGGTGGCGGTTCTGTTGGAGAGGAAAGCCTTGATGTAGTTAAATATCCTCTCTCCACAGTTTAGACCACTCAGCTCCTCTAGGATAGCCTGATGGGAGACGTTGTCAAAGGCTCCTTTTAAATCCAGGGCTAAAAGAAGGTTTTCTCCGTGGGTGGGTATTGTATTAATCACTTCTTCGCTAATCCTTAGGAAGGCATCTTGTGTACAGAGACCTTTTCGGAATCCCACCATAGTGTAGGGGTAAAAGTTGTTATCTTCTATATAGTTCTGGAGTCTGGTGTGTATGATTCTTTCATACAGTTTGCCCAGACAGGAGGTTAAGGAGATTGGGCGGAGGGACTCTACTGCCGGGGGTTTCCCGGCCTTTGGAATCATAATGATGTCCGCATGGCGCCACTCAGCTGGAACCTGGCCTTTCTCCCATAATTCCTTGTTAATGTATTCTGTTAGGTCTTTCAGATGGTCGTTGCTGAGGTTTCGAATTATAGCGTTGGTAACCTTGTCTCCGCCCGGTGCTGTGTTCCGCTGAGCTGTTCTTGCTGCAGCATAAACTTCAGATACCGTTATGGAGGCGTCTAAGCTTGGATTTTGTTGTCCTTCATAGGTCAGCGTGCATGGAGGGGTGTGGTCTCCTATGTACTTGCGATGCATGGCTGTTATGAGGTCTTGGTCTGTGCCTTGAAACTTATGCCCAACTGCTTGGAGAGTTCGGCTGGTAACTGATTTGGCCTTATTCGGGTCGAGCATGCATCTTAAGATGGTCCATGTCTGGGCTGTGCTTAGAGTGCCTTTTAGGGAAGCACAAAACTCAGACCAGTTTTGTCTACATAGTTGTACAGCATATCCTTGCGCTTGCTATGTAATCTTAGCTATTCGTATTTTTAGTTTTCTATTGAGACGCTGCTTTTTCCAGCGTTTAGTGAGGCCTTTTCTAGCCTCCCATAGATGCAATAGGTGGCGATCTACGTCCGGTGCTTCTACGGTCCGTTGGATGGTTCGAGTGTTGCTTGAGTGGGCATCTTTGATTAGTTGAGTCCACTCTTGAATATTTTTAATGCCTCCTTCTGGCGGCGGGCAGTCTCTGAATTTTGTCCAGTCCGTGATGTGTACATTTCACAGAGCTCTTCTGATTCTGGCAGTTGGTATAGAGAGACTTATGATGTTGTGGTCGCTGCCCAAGGATTCCCCTAGATTAGTCCAGGTTGCGTGATTAATGTTCTTAATGAAGGTGAGGTCTGGGCAGGTATCTCGGCTAATACTGTTCCCTGTTCTGGTAGGAGAGGTAATAACAGTGACGAGCCCTAAACCTAGCATTTCCACGGCTTCAAGTAGATTAGCACCTTTTTGAGAGTCGCTTATGTAGCCCCAGGAGCTGTGTCTTGCATTCATGTCACCCAGAACCACCAAGGGGTTGTCCTGGGCTATTCTGGTGCATTCTGTAAGTATAGGCAGAAAATCTTCCTTCTTGCGGCTTGGAGGGCTGTAGATATTTAGGATAAAGATGCTCTGCTTTCCCCTCTTTTGCGGCAGAACTTCAACTAGAACATGGTTAATATCTATGAAGGGGAGTTGATGTGGGACTGTTGTAACTGATTTGGCCACAAGAGTAGCTACTCTCGACGAGTCCGTAGGTGCCATTGTATAATATCCACGAAGGGAAGGAGCCACGCGGGTTTCCCGGAGACAGATTATATCCGGGGGTATAGGAGACTTTTGAATGAACATAAGCAAGGAACTGTCCTTATTTTTGAAAGTTCTACAATTCCATTGCCAGATTTCTAAGTGGTTTTGTGCTTGTTTAGGGGAGGGGGCCATCTTGACTGCTAGCAACGGATTCACAATCGCTGACGTCAGCCACGCTTGTGTGTCTTCTGTTCACTTTGGCCCGGGGGTGGGAGTCAGGAAACCGACAGAGAAGTGCGGAAGTGGTTGGTGTAAGCCTGGAACGCAATAGTTCGTAGTGCTCTAGCAAGCGGCTGTACGAAACACTAACTGCGGAACTCTGTGGTGGGTGAAGGGAGCAACATCGAAACATCCAAAAATTCAGATCAGAACGAAGAGTCTTCCTAAGAAGTATAAAAGAGATTTTCCTATAACGACTGCTTTGATCATTTTAATTAGAGCATGCACATTTCTTTTTATGCACTGATTGTGCCCCTGCTTTCTGCGAAGTGTGTAACTAGGGCTGTCACTCTGGCAAAAACAACATTCACCTAACATAAAGCTCTGCGCTCTTTTAAGAATGGAGGATTAACACCGTAAGTGTCTACACCTACCAATAGGCCCCGCAATACATCGACTCCTGCTGTTTTGTAACAGAGAATAAACGCCTTCCTCTCTCTACTGCTTGCTCACTAACAACTTTGTTTGGATCCTCCAGGACACACTTGCAAGTGTTTGGAGAAATAATCAGTCAGTAAATGAGGGGTGTATTCTTTTGACGTTCCTATAGAAAGCGCATAAACTATGAGATAAATTGGCAGCACACAGCTCAGATACCAGCCGTGTGCTCGTTTTTTTGTTCTGCTGTAGAAAGGAGGAGCACAACAAATATGCTCTTCAGATTAAAACTTTGCGCTCCGCTAAAGAAAAAAGAAGCATAGTTCATGAGTTTGAATGTGTGAGTCATTGCTGCCATGCTATAGTCTACGCAGAGCTATGCGTGTGTGTGAGAAAATTAACGTGCTTTCCATACTACTCACCTCGATTTCTGCCACCACATGCACAAGATAAGTAAATCCTGAATAAATGAAGGCGATGTAGAAGTAGACGAAAGCACCCTCGTCGAACGTCTGCATAACGAGGCTAGGGGGGGCAGCGTCGCACCATGGCCGTTCAGCTCTCGACAAATAACGTCCTTCACGTTGTGGAAGAGGTCCAACACCCTTAAGGGAAGAAAATGCATTGAGCTACTGATAGCATCACGCGCTTTTTAAGGCCCCTTGAAACGATATGCAGCCATCAAGAGATGCACCCATCTCAAAGTGAGGAAATAACTCCCCAGGTAGCATGAAAAGTCGAAGAACAAAGTGTTGTACATCGAGGCAACATTAATAGGTTTGAATATGGCACATACATCTAATTTTACAATAAAACTAAATTTACACAGAACCACACATATGTACACAACTCCCCTATCCAAGGAACACATGTCTCGAAATATTGAGCAACAACACCGAAATCTACACCAATATCCTGTAGAAGACAACAGACAAGAATGGCGCGGAACAAAAAAGAAAGCTCCAGGCTTAATTTTGGGGGAATAGAGCCCCATGTGTTGGAAACAGGTGTATGAACTTTCGAATTTAATATTTTGAGAATTTCATGGAGTTTTTTTAACATTTATATGGGAGGTAGTTTCGCTTCCACGAAATTTCAGAGGGGACTTTGGCTGTCTAAAGTGCGTAGAGGCGAAAGCGTTTTCCGCACCACTTTGACTGCCTCTGTGGCAATGGTGACGTCCCCACGGGATGACGTCACACATAATTAATAACCAATTACTAAGTAACGACAAATTACTAATAATGGGCTAATTACTTAATAATGACCAAATACTAATTAACAGCTAATTAATCACGCTTAAGCTTCACCTTTAGGAGTGGCACGCGACAGCGTGTTGTAGTGCTGCCAGGGGGTCCACGGAACACCACCACCCGTTCGGCGCGATGTATACCGAGCCGTTCGGCTCGGTAGACAAGCGCCTTCCCGGGTTCGAACCCGACCGCGGCGGCCGCGTTTCGCTGGCGGCGAAACGCAAGAGGCGCGCGTTTGCTGTGCGATGTCAGTAGCACGTTAAAGATCCCCCGGTGGTCGAAATTAATTCCGGAGACCTCCACTACGACACCTCTTTCTCTCTTTCTTCTTTCACTCCTACCTTCCTCCCTTCCCCTACGGCGCGGTTCTGGCGTCCGCCGAGATATGTGAGATAGATACTGCGCCATTTCCTTTCCTCAAAAACCAATTTACCAATTTATGGTAACGGTAGCTTTGTGACGAGAAGCGGAGGCTGAGAATACAAGCTTCAGACGGCTGGGATGGGGTAATCCGGTACCAACTTTCCCGGTTTGGACAACAACTTCAAGAGGCAAGTCCATATTTTTTCCTCACAGCGCTGCGCTAAGAGGCTAAACCTCGCGACGCAGCAGCCGCCGACAACGCCGCCAGAGACACAGCTTCGCGCTCGGACCACCGGCGCATCGGCGCCTCGACGGCGGCATGGAACCCATTGTAGTAGAGGGAGAAGATATATCATTCTCAGAACTGACCTCTACCATCGCGGCGAGGCGCGTGGCGCGCACACTAGCTCCGTCCTCTGACGTCACTCCGCGCATGCGCACAACTGACGAGGCGCCACCGAGCCGCCAAGCCGCCCACCGAGCCGCCCCTTCTATATATATGATGCAACGACGGCTCCTCCTCTGTTGTTGCAACGCGGTTTCACCGGCTCCTCTTCTGACGGCATGCCAGATGGCGCGGCGAGTGGCGCTGCCAGCTGCGGCGGTTGCTAGGCGACGGCTCAGCTTGCAGTGTGGCCATCGGCCACAGCTAAACGGCGAGAATACGACTAATGTTGCTTTCTCTGTAATACTTTCACATTTTGCCAACGCAGAAGGCTGCAGTGCTCTACAATACATTACAAGTGTGGGCACACAGTTCGATGTGGTCCTTTCTGAAAAATCTACCTACAAAAATTGTTGCGCTTTGAATGTTTTATTTTTCAGTCAAATGCATTAGATTACTTCTTAAAGTAATTATCAATTCTAATGCAAGCGGCCACAGTTTGTCTCGTGATGAGGCTGCTGACGACCCATGAATTCGATATGACTTCCTGCATACTGGTATAAACTTTTTCTACGGCACCGAACGGCACCTGCCTTGGCATTTTATCTATGAAAAAATACACAATGACGCAATGAAACAGAAAAATAAAAGTGATGAAAGACGTAGACCCGTCTCAAGATGTTTATTTCGCATGCTAAAAAGAAATGCGTCACATCTTCTGGCAGGCCACTGCGTGAGGCAGGATTACTCAGATGTGAAAGAACTCACGAACATTGCTCCTTTTTATAAAGAACGTACTTTCGGGGTCCGCAGTACTTTTTAAAAGCGTTCACGCATCCTTTTGGCACGGAGTCCTTGAATTCTGTCTTTACCCACAGTAGGCAATCTGCGAAAAGCAAAATATATTCAATCACTGTCTGTTTAGCTCTGCTTGTTTTCTTATACAGCCCAAATACAAAAAGGAAGAAATAAAGTGACGTTCTCTTACTCTAAAAACAATTATAGTTACACCTCCCTCTGAATTTTTTCCCGAAGCCTACGTGAAACAAAGCTTATCGTTGCTGGGGCACTCAATGTCCATTGTCCGTGAGCGGGGCATGGTTGCCGTTCAGTGGTGCGGTATGAAAGCATTTACTTCTAGGCCATACTAAATCACAAGTGTGCTTTAAATGTTGTGTTTTGTTGGGAAGGAAAACAATTTTTAAAGCAGAAGCCATTGTGTAGTTAAAGTTTCACAAAACAATAGCTGAGAGTGGTGCACGCGGTGAACAGCGATATTGCAGTGCAACCAAAGAAATGAAGTCTTTGTACGATCTGTGTTTCGTTCTACACGGTGACGGTAATTCTCGAGCGAAATGTCTGCAGGGTGCATCTAATTACTAGCAGCTTTCAGTGAAACTGTGGGGGATTTGCGTGTAATAGGAGTGACGAGACAACCCGGATATTCCTTGGATAGTTGGCCGCAGATAGCTTCGAGGCAACATTACCGTGCTTGAAAGTCTTTGATCCCGTAGGAAGTGTATAAGTTGATTCGTATTGCATAGTTAGACTCAATAAAATGAATGGCGCTGTGACGCAGACACTGCGAGGGTGCCAGCGATGAGCTGAAAGCAAGCACTCGCTGTCGCAGAGGTAAATATTGTCCTTCTATACACACGTCCTATAGGCACTGCTTTTGGGCCGAAGCATACTAGTACTCGTAGTCAATGTAAGCTGGAAAATTTGGAAAACGCAAAGTTGATCCCAATGGCAGGTGCAGTATGGAAAGAATTTACAAAAGGCCATTACGTTACAATTTAGTGCAAGCTGACTACTTCATGTGGTTTGAGCGGCTCAGGGAGTTTGCGTGTAGTTTCCCCTTGAAGTTAAATTCTGAAAACCGTAGCAGATTAACAAACAATATAAAAATAAAATAAATAATGCGGCGACTGGGTTTCGAATTCACAGCTGCGCGAACTGCTCAGCTTTGCTGGCCAGTGTACAAGGGCACTAGGCTATCACCTTTTTCTCTTTATTTCCGAGGTTGACATGAAAACAGAGAGTCACTTATAACAAAGCATTTCTACACCTGAGCTGACACGAGTGAAGTTAAAATTTCTTCAATTTGATTTGATCAGCTAGCAGTGTTCCAAACCTGGTTGGGTCAGGTCCCGTAGGTAAACAGCTCTTTCAGCAAACTTTTCACCTACAGTGCAAGTCTTAATATCCGCATGCCTTACTTGCATTCGTGTTTTCCACAAACTGGGGAGGCCAAGAGGAATAATAAATCATAGTGTACGACTTCGTGATCAACAGGTAAAAATCTGATACCGTAAGGGTACAGTGGGACTGTTTTCTTTATGGTTCTCTGTACGACGTCCCGATAAGCACTATGCTATCGCATCAGCCGATCACTCCTCGTAATAAACTGCAGCACTCTATCGAGCTCTGCATTGCGCATCGTCGTCTTCAACTTCCCCCTGCGGCCGACCAACCAACCAACCTGCGGCACGAACAGATCATATCAGCTGAACCTCGATCAAAACTTAACATGAGTCTAATGACGTCGCCAGACGTGCTTACGACGACCCAGCAAAGCAAAACCAAGATCCAACCAGGCTAAGCAAATGCCTTCACACGTCTACTTGGTTTAGATACGGCAACAGCCTTCGACTTTTTCTTTTCGATGCCGGACCTGAGGGCTCCCCTTCGCTAGTTGGCCGCCGTCTCAGCGCACTTGCACGGCATTGAATATGACGACGCCGCTGAACCCAAAGTTACTGTTGGCTGCGCCATCTGACAAAGACTCCCCGTAGTCCTCGCGAAATCACATGGCTCAGACTCAGACTGGCTCAGAACGCTAGAGCCTCTCTGAAGGTTTCCTTCTTGTATGCCGTGAGAACTGACTACCATAGCGGTCCCGTGCGCCACCAATAGCAGCTGGCGGGTATTCCGCGGTTCCACTGATCCGGCGGTCGCCGCATACCGGCGCCAGTACGACATGTGAAAAAGTGTGACTGGATATATTTCCAGTTCCTGCTCCTTTTCTCCGCGCCATCGGGATTGAAAGGAAGACTACTTTGTATTCACCAGGAATTTCGATCTTACCCCGTGGTCTTCGCTGAACGTCCGCTCTTAAGGCTGTAGCGTTAATATGCTTAGTGAATGACCCATACACAGCAAATGAGTGATCAGTACTTCCGCATTCCCTCTATCCAACTTACATTGAAAAATGCTGCAGCGAAAAACAAGCGGAAGTTCTTTGTGTATGACGCTGTGTATAATGCCGACAGAATATCACTGCGCTATATTCTCGGCCGCTTCATTCTCCACCCACTGGCGGAGATAACTCTGAACAGTGGCCGTGGCAAGCCTGGGCTACGAACGTCTGCACGCACTGGTATGTGCCTGGAGAAAGTCAGTCCTGCATGATAGTCTATGAGTTTGCTGCGTGGTTATTCCATAACACCTTCGTTTAGATCGCAGGTCCCTCTCCGCTTTCGACTTTATATCCTCTAGTACCTTCCTCCGTGCAGAACAATTGTTATCGTCTCCCAGATGTGCTCCCCGCTTTTGTTGCTCCTTCTTTCACTCTATGCGGATGCTTTTCGAAGTGCGTGGTAGATCCCTTATGTTGGCACCTTTTCCGTTAACTGGGAGTTCTTTTTGGTTGGCGTTTGAAGTGTAAAGTATGTTTTTAAGGTTGATTGGGCAGGGCTGTATCAAGGTAGTAATCATTGTTTCCTTTCATCTATGATCAGAATGTTGGCTTTACATAGAATTTCGCATTAACCGCCACTATCTACCGGCACCAGCGGCCAAAAACAATATATTTAAAGCGATGAGCTTTCAATGTTGTCGCTGCGGAACTACCGTTCGGTCCGTATGATCTGACTTACGATCTCCGCCCGGAAGTGGGAATCGGCCTAGAAAGCAGCTCTTTCCGTCGTAATAATAACCTTGGGCTGTAGTAGTAATTGCGCCGTCTGAAAGGCAGAGATAAATATTCACAGCTATGACATGCGAGTAAATGTTCGGGACACTTAAAAAAATAGATTATGCTGGTGTTTTGTCGGCAAAGCGTCCTTGTATTTCTTGTGAATCTTGGTAAGTGGAACGCTTCTGTTGAATTAATTTTTTAGCTGACAGGAGTTCAGAGCCCTGTCAGTGGCATCGAATGGATTCAAGTAAACATAGTTAAGCTCATTAAGGCCGGTAAACTCATTAAACAACAAGGCCTTCTGGCTGAGTCACGCTCAGGTGGCCTGATAACCGACCACCATGCGTAACCCAAAAAAAGAACACCAGTCTATTTCACTTCATAGTGCGCATATAACTGACGTGAGATAAGAGCTATTTGAAGAAGCTCTGTTTGTAATAAACTCTATATTCGAACTTTTTAACGCACACTGACTTTTCCCTGTTCTCTTCCAACACATGGAGTTAAATTTCTAATAAAAGTATCATTCGTAGTTATAACATTTGTACTCAAGAACATCGCACATCGAGCTGCGAAGAAATTAAAAAGCTATGTATACAAACCAAATGAAACCCTGCAGGAAACCTGAATTAGAGTAGGGCAATTAAGTGTAAAAAAAATTCCATCACCCAAGAAGTAATTGGGTGCCAGCTTGCTAGCATTCATGAAAACAAGTAAAGTGATCTCTGGCCACATAGCGCTAAAAAGACACGGACACAAGGGAGACACACAGGACGGGCGCTGTGGCAAAAGTAGAGTGAACACTGTGGCCAATTACGAGAAAATCACCATACGCACAAATTTCAACAGAAGGCAATGGCAAGCGAGGAATATTCATTACAAAAGTTTAGAATATGTTCAGACAACAAAAGTGAATTGATGAAGAGGAAAGATCACATTATAGATAAAAGTGTCAGCGAAATAAAGGGAAAGTTTTAGAGAAGGATGCAAATATACTTCCATCCTTTTTTGCAAATTCGGGATGAAAAGTTGAGCATTTTTCAAACATATATTGTGAACATTCTTTAATATCTGTGGAAGATATGGCTTGCAGAACGGTGCTGGTCAATGAAAGCCTCGATTTGTGCTGGTGCATTTTGCAAGCTGAAACAAAAACAACTAGGGGCAAGAAGAGTGTCGCAATTTAAGCCACAAAAAAGCATGATATGGGTTATTAGCAGCAAAAGCCAATATACTTCACAGGAGCATTATCTTAACTAGGTAGTTACTCGCTGAAAAATAATTTATTCTCCGATAATCACTTCTTTTCGTTAAATCGAAGCTTATTTTAATCACGTGTCTCACACGTGCTGCCAGAGCAGCACTACTCTTTCGTATATTGTTTAAATGCTTTAATCAGTTAACCCTCATTAACGCAACCCTGAAAGGCCTAGTTGTGGTCCTAAAGCCTGTGCCTTTCGCATAAACTTGCGGAGACAATGAGGAATGGACACAAAGTTCGCGTATAAGAAAGAAATGGCGCCGCTTAAAGAGCGCAAATCGTGTCCAACTACTCTGAAACAGGCTGAAGCTTGCACTCATTGGTGTATAATAATGGTTAAAAGAAGAGCATCACTGAGGTGAATTAGGACCTTAGAAATTGCATCCGTAAAATGAAAAATCATCCCGTAAAGACAAATTTATACGTCAAAAGGGATTGCAAAATTTTCATTAAGATTAAGAATCGCTGTGGGCCCTTGAAATAAACGCTCACCTTTGCAAAGGCCGAAACCAAACTTCATTGATTCTGTGGTAGTAAGGTTTAGACAGTGAGCCACGTCAGTCCTAAACGAAAAAAAAATAAACGGCAGCTTGTAGTGAAAAAAACTACTACCACACCTTTCCAAGCAACTCGCCGCAAGACTCTACCGGCATGAGCGAGCTCTCCAAGTGGCGTGCCAAGCACAGCTCTCACCACCTTACCTCTCAGACGCAAAGTTGCGCACCTTTGTTTATCTCACAAGATTTATTACAATATCCCTTACCGGCGCGGCTCACTGATAACACCTCCCATTCGTACATCACGCCGACTCTTCGATTCTAGTGCGGCCCAACAACTGTGTGGTTGCACTAAGTCTTTTTTGGCAACTACTATTCATGAATAGAACCAATGTCGATCAGTCGTCTTCTACAATGACCCGTTGTTTGCCTCGTAGTATGTTTACGTCGATTTACTCTTTTAATATTGACCTTTTGTCCCGTAGCCATTTGTAAACGCCCTAACATGTCCTTTTCTTTGTTTGATAATTATATACGTTCGTTTTTTTATGTCGACGTTATGTTCTATAGTAATGTTGCACTGTCCCCCCCCCCCCCTTATATAATACCTCTACAGGAGCCCCTAACGGTTGATGATTGATGACGGTTATGAAGGGGGCGAATATTTTACAATATTTTTTGGCCCGTCATCTTCCGCGATGATCAGAATAGGTAACTGAATAACTGCACTTTATTTATAACGCGCAGCAAAACTCATGTTTCAACGTTCTCTTCTACATGACCTTCTCAGTGGTTGCTTTCCAAGGATATATCTTTCATCGCGACTTTTGCGCAAGTGTTACCAACTCAAATGAAACAGTCGCTTCAGCTAGCCGTAGTTCAGACACACTTTTATGTTGCATGTAAAAACATATAATGGCCCACGATGGCACGCCAACTTTCGCTCTTATAATGCTTCATCGCCTGCACTACATATAAAAAAGTCAAGGATCTCCTGCGTCGAGGAACTGCAGTTTAATTTAAAATGTAGCGAGCCGGATTTATTTAGCAGCAATTCATTACGAAAGTGTTTATTAAAACTTAGAAGGATATTTTGAAGTATTCCGCAACACAGGGCACCGTATCATGCTCCCGGAAGGCAAGCACTACAGCAAAGCTGATGTGATCGTTAAGATTGCGACGACTTGCTTCAGCACACCTAGGGTGGCGTCTAAGGCATCCGGTAATAAAAAAAAATATTCCTCCTGAAGTTTGGAATTTAATACTTTGAGCACGAATTCCAGAAATGTACTTCGGTTGCTAATCTTCTCTTTTACATACTGCTTGTTACCTTGGTAGGCTTCTTCGTATCCTAGTGTTCTCATCTCTCTTTTCTTAACAACGCAATATGCCTCTGCAATATGCTTTTTGCGTTTGTTTCATCATCGAAGATTAACGAACTGCCAATTCCGTATCACAGAGAAGTTCTAGGATATATCAGTCACCCTCCCACATACCCAGGCTGGCCGCCCTGGCCCTTGTAGTGAAAAACAAAAATGGCAAATAGATCTTCTGGTTCGTAATCCACTAGAGTGCAGGTCAAGCACTTCTCTGTAGGATCATTAATTGAACTGTAGAGTGCAACGTCGTTGTTCAGACGTCCAACCGCGTCCACCAGAAGGGCGGTATTCTCCTCCTAAAAAGAAAAAGGATGAAAGCCAAGCGTTTTCCTGCGTATTTTCCGACAACAATGTTTCACAGAAGGTTGTCAGTGCGTTCTATATAATGAGACGGCTTCATTCAAAATACCAACTCCTTAATCATAATCGCGGAAAACGAACCAGAACTGGAATTGCACCACCATTGGAAAGATTGGCGCAAAATGTTTAGTACTTTTAAACAATAAGCCTGCTTCCAGGCTAAAAAAGTCAGGAAGTGTCAGTTATTTCTCATGTAACGTTGAAGTGTTATCTTGAACACAGCTAGTATTCTGAAATTAAAATACCCCCACACAAGAAAAAATTGACGTCACAGCAATGTCTAAGATAAGGTGGAACTCGGTTCAACGAATTTAACCATTTTTAAGTTGAGACACAAGGGAAAATATTAGTAGCATTTTCGCGCGTAGATGAAATAATGAATCCAAAAATTTACCTATCATAAATGCTAGCAGAAAGCTTTTGTCACCAAAGCGTACTTAGGAAACAAGCTAAGTTGGACTGGCAGTTTCGGTAGGAACAATTTCGAGAAGTTCAGTTCAGAAGGTCAGAAGTTCGGGCGCTAAAACCAATGGAAACTCGGTGCAATTTTCGGCTCATCTTTCGATTTTTGAATTAGCAGAGGGTTTGCGTCCTGCTTTTTTTTTGGGGTTTTACAAGGCAGGCTTTAGTTGAAATTATTGTTTTTTTTTTATGCGTGTTTTATTTTTCTTTGCAAACTGCTTTTTCCAGCGTTTTTTTTTTGCACTTATTTTCACCCTATCCTGATAAAATTGCAGTCGTATGCCACTGCTCACTTTCACTTCCTGTAAGGGGGCTGGGAACCTTGTCAAGGGTTGATCATTTCTATTTCCACCCCCTATAATCAAAGTATGGTGATTGCACCGCACGTACGTGATTAGGCAGAACACTGAGGTTCTTTTTCCTGAGTGTAGCTACTCAGCTGGACATGCTTGACACACGATTTTCTTTGCAATTTCAGCTTTACCGGAGAGGCGGAGACACGCAGCTACCGGAGAGACGTGACTAGTGGTTGCGCTGCTCTTATGCTGGTAAAAATGCTGCGAAGCTGACTCATCTCCTCAATGATGAAACTCTGAGCATCGCAGAACGTCTGCAATTGCAACCTTGGGTAGACCTAAGAAACTGATGAGCTCAAATTTCCAGCGGCTGAAACAAATATCTTCGGCCTTATTTTCTCACGCGCATGTTGCGCTGTTGAGTGTCTTAAGCGTTAGAAAGCTGCGGGATTCTATGCCACAAGGGTTCTCTTTTAAGTATTAGCGTTCCCTACACTACATGGAAGCCCATTCACATCAGCGGCAAAGTTCGTTGCTACATAGGCTAGCTTGTGTATTTAGGGCCCCATTCTGTCAAATAACCTGAAAAGGCGTAGATATTAACATGAGACTAGTAGATCCTGTTGGTATGCGAGAGCGACGCCACATGCACTACAACTGCTCATTATGGGTCTTATTGATTAATTTCATAAGAGAACGATTAGTGCAAAAAAAGTGATTATGTGTGCGGCTTATGTGTGCGGCTAATTTTTGCTCTCTTCACCAAACTTCCAAACACTTTTCGGTTCGGAGCCTCGACAAAAATAAACCATATATGCAGATAGGTGATTTAGGCTGGTTGGTTCATTAGGAATGAAGAAAGCAGGGCAAAGAACGCAGACGATGCTCAAGGGGGATAGGGATTAAGGTATTTGTTACAACCGGTGTCGTTGCTTTGGCGAACGTGGCTGTTGCGAAGGGCGTCGGTACTTTCAATCTTTCGTCTCACATCTTTCGAATCTCCTTAGTCTGCACGTGGCAGCGGTTGTGGCTCAGCTCGAGCTAGTGGGCAGGCCCGTGGACTTCCATTTCAACCCTTCCATCAGTCGCAACATCAACGACAACACGTCATGTAAGCATGTAAGGCATCTAAGCTGATAATCTGTTTTATAGCAAAGGGAATCGCGCAGTAACTTTCTCACATATCTCGGCGAACACCCGAAAACCCAGCGCTCGTGCGTGTGCCGTTTCTTTGTGTGTCTGTGTTTCTTCGCGCTGTTCTTTCTTTAAATGCATTACCAACTGGCCCGGAACCTTGCTCTTCTGAACACCCGAACTGGCCGTTAGCGAAAGAGTAAAGGACGGAGTGAAAGAAATTGTCCGTCTTTTCTTCTGTCCGTGTTCTTTCTTCTGCTTTCGTTGCCAACAACTATGCGATAAAGGCTGCCTTGCAAGTGCAGACAGGGAATAACTTCGTGGGCACGAAAACTTTCTGAGAAGCCTATTTGAATGTCAACGTTTCGGATTTTGCACTTGTTCCAGAACAATCGTGTTTTTGCTGGTCTTGTCGGCGTTTGTCCTTCTACGTGGAGAATAAAGAGCGTCGAACGGAATGGAATCCTCGCCACCAGTAACTGGATAGCGAACAGTGCATCCTAAAGGCCTCTGTTAACATGCATTATAATACCGTAAGTTAATAATGAAATGACAGTGATAAATAAACACCCACCGAACAAACTGAGCTAATAAGATACAAGGGTCTCTGTTATTGACTGTTTTCATTCTTTCCGAACCAACTTTATGCTGGAAATCGGAAATACACTGAAGGAACATTTGTACTTACACCTACGTAGTTTTGTTTCTACACTAAGCAAGTAATAAATTCCAGCTTCGCTGTGTCAAAAAATATCAGGCACCATAAAGTTGGGGCAGAAATTTGAAAATCGCATGAATCTTGACAGTAACCTAGAAGGTCCTAAAGCTTTACGCTGGAGATTTTAATACTAGATTTGTTATTTCTTACAGTTCTGTTTTACCCTTGCCATATGTTGTTTTTCATTTATAGTGCTTACCAAGAAATATGTCCTTTTCAGTCGTTCAAATTGACTTTCTAATGCCCCTCGGCAACAATCTCTCCTGGGGTTAACAGTAGCTTTAAATATATAAATAAATGTAACTTAGTATTCACGCCAGGTCACTTCCACTGTTTTATCTTTTAACTAGTCTTTGCAGTTGTCAGTGAGGAATGGCCCTTTCTTGAAGCCGCCGAAAAAACTTTGTTGCGTGTCTTTTCTTGCAGTAGCAAAGCCAATACATCTATAGTAGGATACAACTTAAAAAAACAACAGTTGCTAACATTGGGCCGCGGTTCGGGGCGTCCTGTATTACTCCGCCAGCCAATCGCAACGGTAAACGAAATCAGTTTTTTAATGTTTGGCTATATCAAACAATCCACGTATCACAGTTCTAGAGCTCATAATTTTTTGCTTGTGATAAGCTTCTTGTTTAGGAAACAAGAAACGTTTAAGCAGCGTACTACTTTTTTGTCGTGGAGGAATTCTGTGCGCGGAGGCTGAATGTGGGCGGACCTTCACTATACAAGCAACGAAGGTGTACTACTACCTCTCAGTAGGCACGTTCAAAGCGCACTGGCATATCGAAAAGTGATTTAGCATTGCTAAGCAAGAAACGATGTTCAATAGCAGGTTTGTGAAAGTGGACCCACACCCATCTATTGTTGCTGCGAAAGTCCGTGCGCGCTATCCATCTCGGAACAAACTTAGTGGCCCTGGGCTTGTGACACTCGTTTTAAAATCTCAACCATGATACTCAACTCCTCTAAATCAACACTTTTTTTCATCGTCATTGGCTATTTACCCAAAATATGTGCGCATGCAGCGCAGATATTTCTGTCAGTACCGCCACGTAGCTCAAAGCGCAAATGAGGCGTCCACTGACCCAGGGAGCTGTGCGCGCTGCCTTTCCTTCGTGCCCGGCTCAGAGCTTCACATCCTCTTGATGATTTTGCGGGATTCGAGGCTAATATTATTGCGAAAGGAATATTACTTGCACTTTCACGCCTTTGCCGTGCCGCGGCGGTGACCACCATTGACCTTCATTTGACCTTGATTGCATTAGATTGCATTAGATTAGATTGGACTGGACTGGATTGGACTGGACTGGATGGACTGTATTGGATTGGATTAGATTAGATTAGATTACATTAGATCAGAGTAGATTACATTGAATTGGATTGGATTGAATGGGAGTGGATTGAATTGTATTGGACTGCATTTGAACGGATTGGATGGTATTGGATTGGATTGGTTTGTATTGGATTGTATAACCAATGCATCACCACAAGTCTAACCACCAGCACCACCACCAGCTACACTACCAGCTGTACCATGGCGTAGGTAAGGATATTGCTTTCGCAATTACCGGGCTTAACCAAGCTAAGCCACAGCGAATTTTTTTTGCTTTATGTTTATGGATAGAAGTTGATGAAGACGACGGCGTGCAATGTACAGCAGAGAGAGAGAGACTCTTTAATGAAGAGCAGAGAATTTAGCCGGCGCTTAAAAATCGCTGGCATGCTACTCTGCGTAGGGAGGGGAATTTGGGAGATAAAGACAGAAGGAGAGCAGAGTGGAAGAGGTAAAAAAAACGAAGATAAAATGCGGCCATGAAATGGGTACTAAGGATGCAATGGCGAGAATTGATGTAACCTATGGAGTGATGGAGTGCATAGTCCGTCAAATGGGCCGACGAAGTTCATTGCATGAAGAATGCATGAAGGTGACGTGCAAGTGAGTTTAAAGCTTATCAAGATGTCCAATGTCTTTTAAATATGTGAATAGAAAAGTCATTGCAAGTCTCTGTTGCCTAAGGCAGGCTAACGGACCTAAAACTTTGTCCATTGTAAGGGGCACTGAGCAGAGCTTCTGCATGCAATGTTCATAGCACGCACGCTCGTTGGCATATGCAGGGCACTCAAGCAAGATATGCTCCACAGTTTTTATCGCGGCACAGTTGTCACAGTGCGGACTGTCCATTTGTCTAAAACGGTATCGTAAGCCGTTTGTATATGCAGCATTAAGACGAAGTCGATGATAAAGTGTTTCCTGATGTCGAGGAATTCTGGGTGAGAGTCTTGATCTAAGATGTGGGACGATTGAGTGAAGAAATTGGTACTGATATGTCGGCAAACTCCAAAGCCGATACATTTCTTCGGAAGCAAAACTTTTGGCCACCTGGGACGCATCAGATTTCGTAAAAAAAGTTATAATGTATCTCCGATATTGGTGGCCCTTACGGGCCGCTTCATCTGCTTTTTCATTAGCCTGAATGCCACAGTGAGCAGGTACCCACTGAAATGTTATGCAGTGGCCTGCGGCAATAGCTAAATGATGTAGATATCCGATGTCCAGGGAAACTGGCTGGTGATTCGTTTTCTTCAGCAGGTTGGCCAGGATCTGAAGAGATGCTTTCGAATCGGTGAAGATAACCCAATGGTCGGCGGTTCGGCGCAGGATGTAAGAAACAGCTTCCTTAATGCCGTGAAGCTCAGCTGTCGTAGAGGATGTCCTCCGCTGCAGCCGGTAAGAAAGGGCATGGCCTATTGAGGGCACATAAAGGCCACATGAAGAGGTTTCTTTAGTAGTTGAACCATCGGTGAAGATATGGGTGTGCTGCCTATATTCCTCCGTTAAGTAGGCGAGAGTAGTTTGCAGAAGAGCTGCCTGTGGCATGCGGCTCTTTGCATTCACACCTGGAACAAACTTCTTCACCTTTAGATGAGAGAGTGTCCATGGAGGAAAGGTCAGAGGTAGTAGTTTCTGTGGCTGATTAATAGTAGGGATGGGCAGGAGCTGCACTGCCTGGCCAAAGCTAGAGTTCCTGTGAGTTAGGTGGACACGGTGCAAGAAGTGCTTCTTCCCTTGAAGAACATGGCGGAGATGGGTACGCATAGTTTCCTGGGCGGCAATCACCTCTAGTGGGAGACATCCTGCCTCCGCTACTGTTCCTGATGCAGAGGAACCCTTTGGGAGGCCAAGGCATATTCGCAGGCAGTTGTTCCGTGCGGCAACGAGAGACTTATTGCTTGATGTAGATAATCTTTGAAACACTGGTAGACAGTAGCGCAAGGTTCCTTCAACGTAGGCTTTTTCAAGCAGAAGCATTCATCGGCAGTTGCTACCCCACCTTGTTCCCGCCATGAACCTAAACACTTGCGATGCTGCAGTGATCCTCTCGCGGAGTTTTTTGATCTGAGGTGTCCATGACAGATTATAGTCGATTACAACACCCAGGAATCGCTGAGATTGTACATATGGTAGCGATCGTCCGCCTAGGAGCAGCGGATATCGGGTCATCGTTTTTCTTGTAAACGCCATTGCAACACTCTTTTCTGGCGAGAGACGAAGACCTCTGGAAGCCAGGTACATCGAAATGTGCAATAGCGCTCTCTGTAGACGTTGCTGGGTGATATAGCGCGAACGTGATGCGGTCCAGATGCAGATATCATCAGCATAAATTGTTATACGGACCCCTCGCGGAAGGTTTCTTCTTATGTGTATAAGGGCAATATTTAACAGAGAGGGCTGAGCACCGCTCCCTGTGGTACGCCCCTCTCTACTGCGTGAAAGCGTGTTGGACCGTTTGGAGTGGTCATAAAAATTTGCCGTTCTTTCAAATAATGCCCAATCCATTTGTATAGCTTTCTTCCAAGGCCAAGACTGGCAAAGGCGGCGAGTATTGCATGGTGAAAGACAGAGTCAAAGGCGGCCTTGATGTCTAGGAAAACGGCTGTCGGGATGTACCCAGCATGAAGGTACTCCTCAATTGATGAGACGAGGGAGATGATATTGTCAGTCGCAGACCTGTTTTGACGGAACCCGTTCATTTCTTCGGGGAACTCATTTCGGCTTTCTAGAACCAAGTAATGCGTTTGCAGATCATGCGCTCCATGAGCTTACCTACGCAGCTCAGTAGGGCAATGGGCCGGAATGATGCGTAGCTTGTTGGCTGCTTACAGGGTTTCAAAACAGGCACAATTTTCGCCAGCTTCCATTCCGTGGGGACCTCACCAGTCATCCAGGAAGAATTGTAATACTCCAGGAGTCGAAGACGGGAGGTGTGGGGTAGCTTTGCAATGGCTTCATAGGTCACTTCATCATGACCCGGAGACGTGTGTCTATTTGTCTCCGCGATAGCTGTGGATAGTTCTTCCATTGTGAAAGGCAGGTCTAACGCTGGCACTGCCGCCTTTGGGATGCCTGATTGACCATTTGCGGAGAGTGTCGAATGCCCTGACCCTGCCGACAGTAGCCTGCAGTATTCTTCTGAGACTTCTTTTATAGATTTTTGTTCGTGAAGGGAGAGTGCAGCGAAGGGGTGGAGTTGTTGAGGTGGCGTGCGCATACCTCTAACTATCCGCCAAATATTGGTTACTGGTTGGCGCACATCCAGCGTAGAACAAAAGTCACGCCACTTTTGCCGACTGAGTTTATCCATATAGCGTCGAATGTGACGTTGTGCCCGTCGGCATGCACGTAGGTCATCGAGGCTTTTTGTGCGCAGAGCTTTCCTTTCAGCTCGCCGGCGTATAGCGCAGAGCCTTTGAAATGTGTCATCATTTGAAGGTAGGCTATCATTTTTAGTTGTAATTTGTGTACTCGCTCTCAGGCAATACGCCATTGTTGATGCTAATTGTTGATGTTAATGTACAGCACGAAAGTAGGCACCCTGGCCATTCCTCCGCCGTGGGTATGTGCCATTAAGCCTGAGGACATCATCATCATCAAAGTGTGGCAGTTTAATATAAGGCGTGATCGGTTGGGGTGTTAGCATAGTGCTCGTGTCCAGTGAGTGGTCAGCGAAGGTGATCTGATCGCGCCACCTCCGGTTCGAAACCCAGTCACGGCAATATTTAATTCTGTCTGTGTCTGAGAGCCATCAGACAAGTATCGACTCTCTCGGGATCGTTATAAAAGTAGTGCTTTCACACTAAGAACGCTCGTCTACACGTCAATGTCAGGAACGCGGTTTTTTCAGGAGCACACCCTAGGCTATAGACTTTCACCTTTCGTTTCTCACGGCCGCCTTATGATACACTGCGGGTAGGCGAGGCAATGGACGGAACACAGTTCGTGGAAGTCACTCAATTGCGAAAAATGAAGAGACCTAAAGAATATAGGCAATTCTCAATGCTTGTGCGACGGGTATGTCTTTCGCTAAGAGTAGCAGGGGAGCGCTTCTGCATATTATTCTCGCCGCTGAGTATTCTTTCTTGCCTCTACGACCTGGGAATCCCTTCGACGTGGCCCAGTTTTAGTTTTATACCTGACATGTCTCTCCATACTCGACTTCTTGCGCAATCCGCTGAAGGTAAAACCAGTCCTATTGGACCTTTGAAACCCGTTCTGCCGTCTTTTCTCCCTCCAATCATTTGTAGTTAGAATTTATTATTATAGAGACAGCATCAAGCAATTTGAATCGATTCCCATGGGACCTTTCAGCTCGCGCTGCCTTGCTCGCGCAGTGCATTTCTTCTGTGTTCGCAGGAAAAGCGACAATAAGTACCGGGTCGCAAAGCCACCAGTTACTGCCATGGCAGCAGGCCGCTTTCTTCTGAATAGGTTGTTCCAAATTACAGCTGATGTTGCTGCTGCTGCAGCTCCCGACAGGTCATTGTGGCCTCCCCTGCTAGACTGCAGTGTGCCAAGCATATGTGATAAGTGATGGTGTAAAACCTACACCTGAAACTATTCACGACATTCGGCAGCGATTTACTATTATTTACAGGCAAACAAGCTAGCCTGATCGGTTAATCTCGAAATTTCTGAATTTGAAATGACATTTAGAAGCAACGGAAAAGAACCGGGGGCTGACGCAAAGAAAACGCTGCTCCCACAAATGGCAGCAATACTTTTTCAACTGCTTCTTTGCGTTGTTCGCGTTCGTAGTGGTTTCATTGCAAATACGAGTAAGATATGAATTGCAAGTAGTCCTGTTCGTTCCAGCAAGAATTCATGGGACGTCGTGGAAAAGTAAGCAACCAGATTTAAATAAAGCAGTAGAAGACCGCGCAAAAGCTGTATGAAGCTGTGGAAACATGTGGGCGCCCATACTTGTAGCTAATGTGCTTTATATAAGGACGAATGAGCCGTCGCCGAAAACAGGGGAGGCAGCAGTGGTGGGTTCAACTGCTGAGGTAAAAAATCAGAGCTCCACTGGAAATGCCGTAAGCTAAAATATGCTCACAAGGGGTGCTATGGGATAAAGGCTGCAGGTATGGCCACTGGAATACCCGTATCTAGTAAAAGTCTATTGCCAGGCTGTGTAGATGCCGATTAAAAATTTAGCCGCACCGTTTTTATAGATGTTCATTCGGTCCATGGTTGCATACCAAAACAAGGCTGAAGGAAGGATAGTTACAGCATGAGCAAGCGTCTAGTGAAAGTCTATTCCCATTCAAAGTCTTGTCTGGTTTCGTTGGAGTTCGCCGCAGTTTCGGCTGTTATGCAGCCGTGTCTCTCTAAATAACAGAGTGCGCACCTGAAGCATTAGTATAACATGAGTTTAGAATCTAACGCCAAAGGCTAACTGCTATGACAAATTGTTCAAATTTCTTGACCGTGTATTCGTACTGTTTGAAGAGTGCATACTCACCGATATCTCGTCTCCGATGGCAGGCGAGGCAACAAAGGCGAGGACCAGTGCCGAGGTAAAGTGGGGAACCATTTCGTGAAACCAGATCCTAAGGCAGCTCTTCGCTCTGTGACCGCCATATATATATATACATACATACTTCTGAAAAGTCTAGACACACAACAACGTAATCGCTCTTGCCTCTTTATGATGACATGTTTCGGGGACTGACCCCAGGGCCTAAAACCAACAGTGATTCCAGGAAGGGAGCAAAATAAAACCCCAGAGCTATTCGATGTTCCCTAGCTAAATCTTCGTCCTACGCTTGAACTGAAGCCGCGCAGGGCACGTCAAGTAATTTTACAGTGCAAAAGCCCGCACATCCGTGGAAGCCTTTGGACTGGATAGAAAGAAGCTGCGTAAGCGCAATTTATTAGCGGCAACGTAAGAATAAACCTGTGTAAAGTAAGCATGAAACGAGAGAATGTAAAGCTGTCAAAATAGGGATTTTTACGTTAAACTTCATGTTTTCCTTTTCGTTATTGCTTGTTTGGCAATACAGATGTATTGCCTGCAGGCAGAACATACCAGCGAGAAAACAGTTTCCGTGTAGCGCATGGGACTTCAGGCCAGCCGATGCGTAATTAGTGCGAAACGGCTTACTGAATCTTAGTAAGAGATTCTTGGTGCCAAAATGTAGCTTTATTACTCATGGTACAGAATGGCATAAATATATTCCTTACAGTAGAGGGAAATTGGAGAGCTTAATAATGACAGTCATTAAGCGTTTGCTCAATCATCTTTTAGGAAAGAGGGAGAGGTCTAATTGAGATGATCAGCAGGATGTCTCTTAATAAGTATTCATTTTTATTACAACTGGTGGTTAATGGCCGCAATAAAACAAACAGCATGAATATTGCTATAAAGCCGGTGCGCTGGTAACGACATAATTTGAAAATGGCAAGAATGGGCTAATTCATTTTCAGGGGACAAAATTTCTCTTTAACAACCATCTCAGTTGTAAAGAAAGCATTGCGTATGTCTCAGACAAAATAAGTTTGTTTATGGCAGATAAAACCACGTTAAAATAAATATGACCGCAACGATTTTAATTTTCGAATACAGATAACTGACGGATCTTGAATAGTCCCTTCCTGAAGCGGGATGACCTCAAATGGACGTGGAAGGTCCGAGATCTCTTGGATAAAACTAAGTCTTCATTTCGTCCGCATATCATGGAATCATACACAGTGTGCAGGCAACAGGCAATGCGAGGTGTATTTACCATATGAAGAGTAGGCCTAGATATACCGTAGACTAGTATAGTGAATGAGGTCAATTATTATTCCATTAGGGATCAGGAAAAATCTAAAGGAAGAAATTTAACCCTTTAGAGGACGTAATGCTTCCTTATAAAGAAAAACAGACTGCTGAAATTTCGCCATGATTGTTTCACTCATTCCGATGCTACACAGGTTTACTTTATATAGTACGCCGTGTCCTCCCCATCAAACATGTGCCTACTTCGTTCCAACTGAACTTGGTGACGTGAATTTTGTTGATATATCCGTGATTTTTATGGAGCGTGATATAACAATCCTTGCAGGCCCTCATGAACCTTTTCTGGCTATACTGGCGCCGCAGTTGTCATTGTACTTTGCACATGAAGCATTATCCTTTTCAAAGAAGCATCGGATACGATTGGGGCAGTGTCTCGGAACCACTGCTTGGTGCATGTCAAGGCGTAGGTAATGACGAGTAGCGTTCCTACTAACGTAACAACAGTCAGCAGGCTCGCCTCTGGCAATTTGGTAGATTGTTCAGGTGTTCTCAGTTGCAAATTTGAGCTTTCGTGTCTACAGCCCCCACTATATTTGTCGTTGATGCCGATGCATAGTAGCAGTTGACGGCTTCATGCTGAAGGTCGATGCCTGGCATACCGCTGTTGTAAAATGGAAAATGTTCTGGCTTAAAAAGTCTGGTTTTTAGGGCTCTCTAAGCAACCACCGCTTTAAAAAAACTTGTAGGCTGAATGCAGTTATAGCTGCAGGGCATAGTGACTATACTCCTGTCGTTAGACTTCAATAAAAGCACGTAACCTACACTATTGAAGCAAGAACCAATTTTTCCTGGCTGCTTCTATTCAGTTGCTTTCCTTGGGCCGAGTGGACACTTCCTAAACCCGTTTTCGCGAATGTTCCTATAGCCCGGAATTCCTCCAGTCGGAGCGTTGCAAGAATGTCTTGACTGGTAAAAAAATTCCCCAAAAAGATGAAATGGTCACTGATCGTTGAAATCACCTCAAGAAATGACCGGACACTACATGCTTCCAAAAGTTTCTTTTCAGAACTCAACGACTTTCTACAGTAGGTGCGAAATGCGTAAAAGAAACCCTCTGCTCTGCAGAGCATTCAATTCTTACAGCAAAAACTTTATGATAAGCAATTAAAATCATACAGTCATCGTATCAAGATAGCTGTGACAACTAGAGCAGTCTCCGAGGCCTCGCTGAGCAGGCCGAGTGGTTTCTTTCGGAAAAATTCCAAGGAACCATAAAATCTATGACCTGCAATGGATAGGTGCCGTTGTGCAGACAGGAAGACCCAGTATATTATTGAAAATACAGCAGGATAAAATTAAATATAAAACAGAAAGCCAAAGCTGCAGGGCATTCAAAGCATCAATTGTTTACTTTTGACTTTCGTTCCGCCGTGTACTTGAAATTGGCACAATGTGTACGTCAACGCGGCCGCGAGAAAATTATAAGCCAGCGACTACCGGTGCAGTTCGTGGCAAACAAACATCCTGATGTTTCACCACGGAACGATGGCTTACTGCGAAGAAGAAATGCGGCTTCTAAGATAAGTTTCGACGGCCGATCCCCTGGTGAAAAAAGCGTAACCCTTTTAAGGCCACACGGATTCGGTGCTTTTGAAATAAACAAAAAATGGCTGAGGCTTAACTTGGTTAACCCTGGTCAGATGCGAAGCATATTGATGGCTAGGCTTGTTAATACATGACTTTCCTTGGTTGAATACTTGATCATTTTAATACAACCACTAGAAGCCTTCGTCGTGGGTGAAGACAACGGCATGGCTACAGCGGAACGCCGACTAACCCTGAGACGCGCGTTGGGTGGGCGCCTGGATTGCCACGGAAGCCGCGTCCGCCTGCCCGGTGGAGCGAGCGTTTCACCTACACCGAGTTAGAACGCGCGTTCGAAATGCGCTCGAATGCCGCTCGAGGACATTCCGGTGTCTGGGCGATGGCATCGTTCTCCCTCTCCCAGCGCGTGACGGCGATCTGTCGTGACGTCATGTGTCACGTGGTGTGTCGTCACTGTACCACGTCGTCTGCACGGCGTGCAACCACAGCGACGGCGCGAGGTGGACCCTCATCTTCCTCTGTCGTGACGTCATGTGTCACGTGGTGTGCACGGCGCGTCACCACGGCGAAGGGCTGTAGTGTACCTCTAGTAATATGCTTCGCATAAAAAACTAACTTTACTTTGAAAAGTACACTGGGCGCTAATAGAACAGTAAAGATACAGTGCATAGGGGGAACCATGTGTACGCAATAACAGACATGAACATCAGTGTAATTAACGATATGCATAATATAGCTGAAATAACCGAGCTCGATCGTCTGCATGATCGATGGAGTAACCGAAATTAGGTAGTAATGACACAGGCAGGGGTGCAGAGGAATTCGACATCCCGCCTATAATGGGAAGCGAAAACAAAGAAATATTTAAAAACAACGCAAAGAGGGAAAACAGCTGCTGAGGATCACCACCCTGGGGTCGGCTGAATTACGGTGCGGATATTGCAGGAAAAAATTGGCTACTCAGAGTATGCAATGCGTTCTGATCTCTACCTTGTATTAATCGCGGAAAAGGCTAGCTTATATTTATCAAGAAGGTAGAACCCATCAAGAACTCTGAGAACTCGACAATGATTGGCAATGATCACTGTTCGCTGCCTCCAAGGTATTTACGGAGGAAATCGTTAAACGAACGAGAGCCTCCTTAGTCTGCAATCAGCCGAGGGACCAGGCAAGCTTTAGTAATGGCTAGACAACCGATCATATTCTAACGATCATTTACGCGATAGAGAAAACCAAAGAACATAATAAGCCTACATATATTGCCTTCAGACATTTCAAGAATGAAATTCATCAGTTGAACCTCAGCAGTGATGAAGGCATTACGAAAGAAGGCGTAGGAGCACATATGTAACTAAAACAAAAAATCTATAGCTGCTACACAGCTACCACAAAATTTGATCAAGAGAATAAAACCCCAAAAAAGAGGAGTGTTTGGTAGGGATACACTGTTTCTGCATTAGTGTTAACCGCGATTTTGGAGAAGGTGTTCAAAGATCTCCAGCAGAAAGAGTTGCAGATAAACGTGAACGAATATAAACAAGTTATGTGCAGTTCACAGATGGTATTACCTTTCTAAACAACTCAGGCGACGAGAAGAAAGCATGACTGGAGAGCTAAACAGGTAGCTCTCTATTAGTTGGAGTTCACCCAATAAACATTTCGACTTCAAAAGGGAAGATTTTTCGGCCAGTTGGTTCGTGATTTTAGTAATGGAGTGGCCCGAAAAAACAGGGCAGGAAGAAAAAGAAGTGACAGACACTCCGACCATCCTGTCCAGCTTTTCCGCATCTTTTCATTGCTATCAGAAACTTTTCAAACTCGACGCCCGTCATTTGTCTGGACCTCACGTCAACGTTTGTGCTATCATAGCAGCTACCTTATATTATCACAAAATAAAGCGTTCGAAGCAATACAGGGGTGTAGAGGAATGCGTTCAAAGTTATGTGAAAAATTTACCCACTTTAGCGTAACAGCGGATGCTATTAACATGTTTCAGTATAGCTCTTAGCAGCAAACTAGCAGCAAACGAGGAAAATATAAGTACGAGGCGAGACGTTAACATAAACGCATTACTCACCACCAATTTTATACAGGCCCTTTTTCTAAATTTCTCCACGTACGAAAACTGCCGATGCCATGACCCAGAAGTGGCAGCATCGTCAATATATCATTATTCTCGTATATATACAGCAAAACTCAACAAAAATTACAATCTGAAGCTCTGATTGGTGAAAGTGCGAAATGAACTAGGGGAAATGTTAACAGACGCTTATTGCCCACTTCTGCGGACAAAGTATACGTTAAACAACCTTTGAGATATTGACTGCGTCGTACTTATACGTCGCATTTGCGTACGTTTTTGAATGCATTAACTATAAAAACAAACTCGGGCGCTGAAATTTCTTTCGTGCTGAAATGGCACCCATATTGGACATGCTTCCGTCGTCTCTGCGGATGGTTACAGATCACCTCAAGGAGAAAAGATGCTGGCCTGCTTGGAGGCTTCACGGATCTTTCAGTATTTTAGTACGGGAAGCCCTGAAATTCCCTACCAGATAGCAGCCGCAAAATCTTTTACAATAGGTGTACTTTACTTCAGCTAAAGAAGAGAGAAAGTGTGAAATCAGGAAGCTTTGGTATGGGCTACAGGCGGCGAGAATTAGAAGAGCGAAACTGCTGAATACCTTTTGCCCCTAGCATTTATTCTTCCATCTTGTATCGAACCACATCGCAATCCCAGCGAAGTGAAAGTTTCAAATGCGACGCGAGGCTTCTTTTACCATCAGTCATAACAATCAGTATTAAACTATGAAGTCAATAGCATGCAATACCATATTATTTGGCCGCCAGAAGTTTCTACATGTTTTCGCACATTGACCGTTTAAGAAGTGCATAGCTTTCGGCTTTCGAATACAAAATAACTGGGAAAACTAATCTAGGCAACGTGGAATACAAAGTGAGTGTTTCCAGTTATATTTCTCTTGTTTTCTATTGCTCCGAAAGCATCCTTGTATTCTCTGCCCCCTCTATTTTTTTCTGTCGGTTTACAGGGTTTATAGAGGCAAAAGGGTAGGCAATGTCGAATGCGCCAGCCATCCGTGTTGGCATTCATTTCCTGATGGTCTGATTCCGGCCGGGTCAAGAATATAGTAACAGCAAGTTGTGCTGTTCACCTCATTTCGGGACCTATTTCTCGCTCTCGCACGAAAAAGAAAACATGTTCGGCATGGTTGCGTCCTTATACTTTTAGGGGATTTTTTTTATGACGATGGTGTAGTAAAGATATGGTGTATGCTCGAAATATATTTACCGGTAGAAACCAAACAAGCTCCACGTAAAACGACAGCTCAAGGGACAGTTAAGGTGCTAGCGTATGTCATTCGACAGGATGAGTTTTTTATAGCAGCTGCAACCGTACACGTGTCCAGGCGCAAGTGAAAAACGTCGAAAACATGAATAGTGCGCAAAAGCAAGCAACTGAGCACATGCGGTTCCGCACATACTTCTCTGTGTGAGTTAACAGCGGCTGAGGAGGAACTGCCGTCAAGAGTTTAACAGCGATCGCATATTTATGGCCAAGCCTATATCATCATAAACTGTAGATGAGCGTGATGTATATGCGACGTAAAGAGTTCAACACTTTTATACTGGTGAGAAACGTTTCCTGAAATACCATGCTTTCTTCATAACTTCTAAAACTTCCTGGCTTAATAATTATTTGGCCAGCAGTTCTTTGCCATATTGATATTATTACAGCAAAATTCATTGCGGGGCTAAGTTGATCCATTGCATTGTCAGAAATTTTTTTAGCGTACAGTTTTCTTTTAGGAAGCGCATCGTCCTGTATTTGCTCTCTTCTCGTGTCGTCATTTTGTTTTCTAGAAGAACTCTTACAATTATTAAGGCGAAAGCCTTTAATGCCTCATCGTTGTAAGCAGCAGTTGTCGACAGAAAATGTCACGCTTTTCAATTGGTCGAAACGGCCGTGACGTCACAGTGCGCGAATTTCAAACGGGGCCAATTGTACTTTGCCTAGTAACCATGCAACCAATTGAAGGGATCGTATAGTGATGCTCCAAGTAAGTGGGACTGAGCTGAGTTCATTGCTTAATTACCCAATTATCCTAATTAACTTTTCTAGTCAGGCCATATAAATAAATAAAACGGAGTAGGAAATTGGTCGAGCTCGGGAATCGAACCCTGGTCTTCGGCGTGCGAGACGAGCATGCATCCACTCCGCCATGCCAGCTCGATGGTTTAGAATGAACAAAGGCGCGTTTAGTGAATACGGTGTCTTCGCTCACTCCCATCCTCCTCCCTTCCCTTCCGGAGAGGTTTAGGTGTCCACCAAGATATGAGAGACAGATAGATTTCTTTTCCTCAAAAACGAATTTACCGACGAGCGAGGCGTAGAACGGAATGGGCAATGCCGTTCTATAGACTTCCTGGCAGCGTTGAAGATGCTGTCGCGTTCCACTCTTAGAGGCGAAGCTTAACATCTTAACCACACATCAGTGACCACACATTAGGTAAAAAAAGCGCCCCCTGAATTTGGACGGGTGTTCACCGAGATATGTGAGACAGTCGCTGCGTAATTTCCTTTCCTCAAATACAATTTTCATTTCCTTCATTACGGGCGCTCTTTGTCTTCTTTCACTCCCACTTCCTCCCTTCCTCTACGGTGCGGTTCAGGTGTCCGCCGAGATGACAGAGAATTACTGCGCCATTTCTTTTCCTCAAAAAGCGTTGCGTTCAAAGGGCAAGGCATCGCGCCGAACGGGTGGTGGCATTCCGTGGACTCCCTGGCAGCGCTACAACACGCTGTCGCGTTCCACTCCTAAAGGCGAAGCTTAAGCGTCATTAATTAGCAGTTAATTAGTATACAGGCATTTATCAGTAATTAACCATTAATTAGTGATTTGTCGTCACTTAGTAATTAGTACTCGATTATATGTGACGCCACCAGTGCCACAGAAGCAGCGAAAGTGGTTCGGAAAACGCTTTCGCCTCTACCCACTTTAGACAGCCAAAGTGCCCCCTGAATTTTTTGCAAAGTATTGATAACTTCAAGATAACAAAATATAGGCGAAAATAAACGAATTTCATACTTTTCATCACTGCAGCCGACAGCGCTAGTAGCAGGTTCTTACATTTTTCCGTTTCATTTAAACTCGTTTCCCTTACAGAATCACTGTCAATCCCATACTTCCTTGCGCAGCCATTCCTTCTTGTTCATTTTGTTGCCGGCCAATCGCATGCACGCTGTAATAAACAGGCAACGCAGATCCGATATCTCAAGGGGGGCACTGAGACAACTTTTTCTTTGTGTGTTTGTGTGTTTTCACGTTCGACTTATGTTTCTGAACAGACTTTGGAGGCAATGAGCGACATGGGTTTTGGAAACTGATTGCGCTCCAATGACTCAGTGCAGCGCTCATAAAACGTGGCATCGTTTATCAACGTGTGCTAACGTACAGTCTTTGCCGAAAGTAACCCGGCACACGTGGTTTTTTAATTATCCGCGTAGCGAAGCACTCATGACAGCCCTTAAGCTCTGATTCTGTGTAAAGAAAGGTGAGACCTTGTCTTTACATTATGGCACCGTTCGGTCTTTAGGGCTTCTGTAAATACTCCGTTATACGTTTGAGAAGCATGAACCTGTTGCTTGGTTACTTTTGGCAAAGACTGTACGTTATAAGCATGTTCGCTCGCACACACACACGTAGACGCATGTGCGCGCACGCGCATGATATATATGTACTATCGGCGACAAAATTCTCCAAGAGCAGAGAAAAAGGATTTGAGCGTATAGATGACAAATTTGCCAAGGATCGCCAGATTTCACTAGTACTAATTTCAGATACCAAGTACTGTACCTTCGTTTCATTTATGACTTGGAACAACTGGCCACTAAGAAACTTATGAGCTACGCTCGCCGGGCGCACAATCCAGATATCTTAATGCACCGATATACTTTTAGAAGGCATCCGCAATCACAAGGTCGCATTTAGCACCACGAATAGAGGAATAGCTCAGTGATCTTCTGGGAATTGAGGGGCGCGTGCCGTGCTTTAGCAGCTAGCGCTGGAAGCTATCTTTGTTTCGTTCTTTCAGCTTTGTCGACCAGGCGAACGTCAGCGCTACAGAGATCCCCGCCCAGACAAAACGGCCAAATTTACACACCGACAGGGCAGAGAGACAGAGATGGGGCTGTCTTTTTGATAGTCTCATCCTAAAAGAAGCAGACAATATCTTAGGGAAGCTCTCAGGGAGGTGTCCCCTCACAGGCCGATTCGAGGCCGTCCAACGTGACGAACTCTTCACGACCATTGAGTAGTAGGCAGGCGCCATGGTCGTCTTATGCAGGACTCGGTACGGCCCGATGTATACGATGGTATGAGGCGCCTTTGCAGCGTCTCTTTTTTGATAAACGAGCGTCGAGGACTCAAGGTCTGGATGCACGAAGATGAGGTAGTCAGAGTGTCGAGGCTGGACTGGGCGCAAACATTAAATGCAGTTTTGCAGACGTCGGAGGTACTTCTGATGCTGGCTTAAGCGAAGCTAAGTAAAAAACGTGCCTCTGGGAAGCAGTAGCGGTGCGCCGATGAGGAGTTCGGCCGCTGAATAGCCGAAGGCGACACGCAGGGTGGCGCATAGGCTGAGAAGCACAATACGAATATGGTTGACCCACTGTGCTCTGTTGAAGCATGCCGTGAAGGTAGCCTTAGTTTGCGATTGAGCCGCTCGGCCATGCCACTGGCGCAAGGAAGTTATGCGGGGGTATTCCAACGCATGAAGCCAGAGGATTTAGGGAAATGAAATCGAAGTGAGATCAAAGTGATTGTTTTCTTTGTACGGTTTTTCAAGTGAATTGTGTCATGTGTTACCTGGTTTTTTTAGCGTCGTCTAGAAGCACCGAAGGCAGAAGGCTAAGCAGTTCTTTGCGCGATGTTGCAGCGGCTTTCTAGCGCAAAATACGAAAAGCGACTTGATGCGACGATACATAAAACAAGTAATCTAGAATCTTGGAGTACGCTGTTCCATTCTATTCTATTTTGTTTTCACAAAATTCCCTTTTGAGGTGCATCACATACATTTCTTCAACATCGTGGACGGTGTTCATTTGTTCTGGGCACGCTAAACATTGCATCGACATCATGACACGTCGAATGCCACGGGGCAAAAAGACCCAGCTTTATTGAGCAGCGCGTATTTATACTCACAGTAGGGCGAGGAGGCAAGCGCAGTGCTTCGGTAGCTTATCAGTTGCCCGTTTAGGCCGGCATTGCGCACGCTGCGCGTCACGCATACGATACAAACATCTGCTGGCTTTGCCCAGCGAAATTATTTGCAGAAGTTACTTTTACGGCATTGTCGATGAGGTCATTGCAGTTTAGAGCAGTACGACTAACATATAAATCCACTAAGGAGACATAACACCAATGTTGATCGCAAATTAGGACCTGACGCCGAGTGTCTTGTAATGTAAGTGCAGCGGGACAACGTATGCGGCTGCGTGCAAAGAAACAGAAGAATGAATGAAGGCAAGTTGCTGATGCCAACCCCGCGCCAAACCGCAAAAGTACCAGCAAGACTACACACGTCGCCAACACTGAAAAGTACAAGCAGCGAAGAGTGCGGCAGGTTGACCAGCGTAAGGACCTGTCAGCATAAGATTGCGGCTACCAGCACCACTGAACCATCTTAGACTGCGCTCGCCTTTCCCGCAATTAATTTATTTTTTAGTCCACTCTGGATGGTGAAGTATAGTGCATGCGTTTGGAAGAGCAAGAATGTCAAAGTTCTTTGTGTCTTATAAAAAATTTTTTCCACGCATCCTTGGTTGTCACAGCGTTTTTGCAGAGCGAGACATGGACAGCACCTCTTGAGAGAGATTCTCGAGTGCTCAAGCTCTTGAGCTCCCTAACAGCTACGATGCTGCGAAAAGGGAAGGTTTCCGATTAAAACAGTTTTCTGTGAATGCAGGATGTTGACTCAGAGGGTATAAAAGAAAACAAGGGGTAGTCAACGCCCGTCCTTAGTTGGAAAAAATTCGCCCGGGCAATAACCACACGCAAACTAATCACCGGAACCTCAACATTTCTGCGGTGAAAATATACCGCTTCTATACATAACAAAAAAAAAACCTAGAACGGGCATGCCAGGAAGAGTACAACTCTGCAATCCGGTTTAAGGCAGACGTCACACCACGCAGCTGGTCTCAAAGGGTTGAATGTACGAACGAGCGTCGTGTTGTTAAAGGTACCGGAAACATCCGAGCGCAGATTGTGAGCCGTTAACCGGCAAAGTGATTTCGAGCGCCATCCTCTCAAGTGCAGTGCAGGCAGCGTTCATGTGATTAAGCTCCGGAGACTTAATTGGTATTCCAAACACACCGAATCTCCGGGAAGCTGTTTGATATCGAGTACGTAGCCTCGTGCATCATGGCAAATATTGAAGAATTGTTGGTGATGTCTGAGCCGTACGCTTAATATTAGTATAATATTGCTAGCTTCCCGTCACCACAAAGGAGTTTAATAAAAAAACTGCGCTCTATTACTCGTCACATGGTCACGTTATTATCAACACTAAATGAAATGAGCGATCCATTCCCACCGACTTCTATTACCTTTTAACACGTGCTTGCGAATACCAATAGTTAAAACTAGGCTTTGGGCATAGAATACAAGGTAGAACTCTACAAGGTAGAACTGTAGGTACTAGGTAGAACTCTCAAAAATCCAAGAACTACATATTGGATTTCTCCCGTCCATGAAATCCTTTTTCCAAGAGGAATAAACCTCTTCCAAGTGTGACTACTAAGTAGGTATCATCAAGCCGTGTCTGTTTTTCAGACACAAGTTTTACCAATGCTATCTCAGCACCGTCTACCGCGGTAACACATTAACCATGTCATCAGCGAACTCTACTGCGCAAATCTTGATTTTTACAGCTTCAGAACCCCAGTGGGTACTCGAATATTCAAACATTTCATTCTATTGGCAACTTCTGATTTGCCGCTCACTTTACTAGAGTCATAACATAGGCAATCAATGATTGAAGATCGAACCGTTTCATGGCACCTTGTAATAAACCGTTGATGCAGCGCCGCATGGCGGTCTTTGAAATCTCTAGCGACAGCGCACGCAACATGGAGCCTGTTCTTCTGGTACAGTTACTTGCCTTCGAATTACATGTCCTGCTCAAGCCCATTTCTTCCTCTTGATTTCGACTATGATGTCATTAGCCTGCGTTAGTTCTCTCCCTCATTCCGGCCACTTCCGATGGCTTTGCGTAACACCTATGATTTTCTTTTACATAACTCGTTGCGATGACCTCAACTTGAGCTGAACCCTCTTGGTTAGCCTTCCCGTTTCTGCACCATAGGTGAGTACGGGTAAGATGCAGCTGTTGTATAATTTTATCTTGAGGGATATTGGCAAATTGCCGTAATGATCTTAGAGAGCCTGCCAAATGCGCTCCACCCCATTCTTATTATTCTAGTTACTTCCCTCTCATGATCCGGATCAGTGAATGCTCATTATAAAGTACTTGGCGAGCATGCCGGCCTATTATGATTGTGATTATCTTTCACTGGGGAGCGCTGGGGTATGGGGAAAGCAAGATGGGGAGAGCTCACCCTGGTAATTGCCTCTGCTGAGGGGGTGACTGCAACCGGGCTTTGCTAGGAAGGGGAATTAAAGAATAGAGGAGGGAACGGCCTATGTGCCGTATCCACCACAACAGATCCCGCAACAGCGGAGCAGGACACAGCAAGAGCCATTAAGAGCGATGTGAACCTGGACCTTCTGGGCAATCAGAAACGCCACGTGGACAGCCTGTTCACTCTCCAAGGTTCGCCAGACGCCAATAACTAAACACTGCACTACTCTCGATAGTGACCAGAGACCGCTAGGTGAGCCTCCTTATCGTGTTTCGTCGAAGGAACGTGATGCCATCCGCCGACAAGTTGCCGCAATGCTCGACGATTGCGGCACACAACCATCGACGAGCCCCTGCGCATCACCTTTGAAATCTTTGAAATCTCTAGCGACAGCGCGCGCAACATGTAGCCTGTTCTTCTGGTAGGCAGTGTTGTAATCCTCATAGGGTTCTTTTCGCACGTGTTTTATCAGTTACGAAAATAAATAAATATTCACGTGTTTTTGTTTGTTTCATCATCATTATCATTATAATCAGCCAGACTACGCTCACTGCAAGGGAAAGGCCTCTCCTATGTCTCTCCAATTGACCCCGCCCTTTGCCAGTTGCAGCCACCGTATCCCCGTAAACATCATCTCATCCACCACCTAACTTTCTGCCGCCCCCTGCTACGCTTGCCTTCTGTTAGAATCCATTCCGTTACCATTAAGGACCAGCTGTTATCTTGCGTTCGCATTACATGTCCTGATCAAGCCCATTTCTTCCCCTTGATTTCGACTATGATGTCATTAGCCCGCGTTTGTTCTCTTCCCCACTCCGGCCGCTTCCGATGGCTTAGCGTTACACCTATCATTTTTCTTTACATAGCTCGCTGCGATGACCTTACCTTAAGCTGAACCCTCTTGGTTAGCCTCCGCGTTTCTGCACCATAGGTGATCACCGGTAAGGTACAGCTGTTGTATAATTTTATCTTGAGGGATATTGGCAAATTGCCATAATTATCTGAGAGAGCCTGCCAAATGCGCTCCACCTCATTCTTACTATTCTAGTTACTTCCCTCTCATGATCCGGATAAACGGTCACTGCCTGTCCTAAGTATACGTATTCTACAACTACTTCCAGCACCTCGCTAGCGATTTCGAACTGCTGTCCCCTTGCTAGACTGTTGAATACTACTTTGGTTTTCTGCGTGTTAATTTTTAGCCCACCGTTTTGGTCTGCCTCTCTAACTCGTTGATCATTCTTTGCAGTTCATATCCTGACTGACCCAGCAAGGCAATGTCGTCAGCTAATTGCAAATTACTTAAGTATTCTCCATTAAGTCTTATCCCCAGCTGTTCCAATTTCAGCAAAGAACGTTGGTGCATATCCCGGGATCCACTTTATCAGCCACGATGGTGTAGAAACACCTAAGCTGGGAATGGTTACCACGGCGCGCAATAAAGATCCCAAAGTATTCTGAGTACGGAGGCCTCTATAAACTGGGAAATTATTCGCTTCTTCTGCTCGTTAACTCCCTGAAAACAAATTAAACTTTTGCCGCCGATGTGCCGTTGCAGTCATACAGCCGCTAAAGGCCGTATGGTGCTGGACAACGTATTGTGTGGACAAACAATGGCTGGAGCTTATTTATGTGCACCCCCGTTAAAGTTATTGAGGCCACAGAGTTCAAATGGAGCGCAATAAATGTCTCTTGAATGCTTCCTGTCGCAGATCATCCAAAGGGCTCGTCAAGAACCTAGGTTCTTTCCCGCGAGATGAAACGTTATCAAAGCGTTTAGGACCATTTGGTCTCCATTGGTGCGATATTGGCTCAAATATGAATTTAGACGTTTGGATTTCATCACAGTTAAATCAATAGCATGAGAGGTCAAGCTCCGGAGAAGGGACTGTGTCCGTCCCTCTGTCTCTCAAAAACAGGTTGCGCACCCGCCACTGTGGGCAAGTGGCTGATGGCCCCCCGGATTCGGGGCCCCATGCTCAGAATCGGAGGTGGCAAACAAATTAATTCGTATATATTCAATGCAACAACCACTTGTCCACCATGACACTGCGAATCAGCTTACTGGTCGAGAACCAGAGCGCACTGCGTCGAGGTCTGTGCAAAAATGAGTCTTGCAGGAGCTCTAGAAGATATACCTCAGACTCACCGGTCACACTAAGGGCTGCGTTTGATGTAGCTCCCCGCACCGCTTGCACCCTGCCGGTGAAGAGGCACCGCTATGCCAATGCCCTAGGATTGGTATGACGACTGCCTGCAGACTATGAATCTAAACGAAAGGAGTACTGCTGCAGGAGTGATCTTGAATGCTATCACATTGTACCCTTCAGGCGTCGTTATTTTTATGGAGAATTTCACATTAATGAGGGTAGGCACCTTATGCTGGAAGTTTGGAAGGTGTTCCTTGCGAGAAAAAACAAAAGTGGCGCGGTGGCACTGTACGCCCATTTATGAAAGGAGCGGGAACTGTTGCTCTAGAAACATGAGTGCGAGGAGCAGCTGCCTCTTTCCATGTCAGAAAAACACTGACGTCCACCGCGTACTTTTAATTTTCTTCATGCTAAATTCTCATCCGTCCGTATCAGTGTTTGTGAACGCGAAATGCTTACCTTTCCTTTCTCATATTGCAGACTGATGTTAGCCTAAGTTGCTGAAGTAATTACGGAAAAAAAGAATTCTAGAAGAAATACCGTTAGTAAAACAAAGGTAAATGTACCACAGCGGGGACAGATGTCAAACAAATTGCCACACTGCTGACATCCTGCCAGCGCCGCCGTGCGGCCGTGCGGCATGACATGGCTGGTAATGGAGCGAGAAAGACGGTGGTTCCGCTCGGCTGCCTGCTTCCGATCTGCTTGGCTGTTAGAGTAAACGCCCCTTTTTAGTCGCACTACGGTTGTTGGTGACATTTGTGGGGGGGGGGGGGGGGGGTTCTCGGTTTCATCCCTAGTACACTCACCTCGAAGAGAAATTCCACGATGGTCCCCGACAGTTGAAACAACACCCGTCCCCAAGGCGAGCTCCTGCCGGCGAGGCCTCAGGCCCTGAGTTCCAGCCACTGACGATACCGGTGAGTACCATGACGTCAACTACTGGCAGTTAGACAGGTCAGCTTTCCCGCACTGTAGCACCAGTTGTACTCCTAACACCTCGCTCGCCGCCATCCTTCGGCGGCGAGAGGTTCTAGTATGTCTAGGGCTGGTTGGTAAATTTTCACCGTGTGACCACTTTCAAGCAATCGGATGAAGAGCGAAAGCTAAGAAACGTGGATTTCGCCTTCCAACACTCGTCAAAGACGTGGTTCAAGAACCATAATGCCTCCTTTACCAACTTGAAAGAGCTTAGTTGTGAGTTGCTCCCCACCTTCAGCAGAAATGAACGAAAAAAAAAAACGCCGAAATCACCATTCCGTCCAGGCCACAGTAGCCGAACGAAAGCATCGAAGATGTGACACGTCTCTTCAATCGGGCTGACCTTGCCATGCCTGAGGCAACAAAGGTACGCCACCTCATGCGCGGTTTGAACGAACACCTCTTCGCTGGCATCATATGCTGCCCTCGAAGAGCCGTCGCTGACTTCGCCAAAGCCGCGGATATTGAACTTTTCTTGGAATGCAGTGCGCAGTACAGTAATCAGGAGAGTGTTGCCTCTAGCAGCCACCAGCTACGGTGTGTCAGTGTGAGTCACGGGGGATTAGCCACTTCGTGAGCTTGTCCGGAGTGCGGTCCACGACGAGCTGCGCAACCTCCGCTTAGGTGCTCCACCTGAACTTGTTGCTGGTCCGTGATGAATGCCGTCTGTGACGAAATTTGGAGAGCGTAGCAGCCACCACCGCCACCACAGCCGGAGCCGTACACCATGAGCTACAGCGAAGCCCTATGGATACCTGTGCCGGGTGCAGGATACATTTTGTCCTGCTGCCGAACCAACACTGGGCGACCCAACATTTGACAAAAAAGAACAGTTATCGCTCATTTAGCAGAACTTGGCGAGCATGCCGGCCTATGTGCCTTATCCACCACAACAGACCCCGCAACAGCGAGGTAGGGAACAGCAAGAGCCATTAAGACTGATGTGAACTTGGACCTTCTGGCCAATCAGAAACACCGCATGGATTGCCGTTCCCTCTTCAAGGTTCACCAGACACCAATAGCTAAACACTGCACTACTGCTGATAGTGACCAGAGACCGCTAGGTGAGCCTCCTTATAGTGTTTCGTCGAAGAAACGTGGTGGCATCCGCCAAGTTGCCGTAATGCTCCACGATTGCGTCACACAATCATCGACGAGCCCCTGCGCATCACCTGTTGTTCTTGGCGCAAAAAAAGATGGCAGCCTAAGGTTCTGCGCAGATTACAGGCGTGTCAAGAACGTTGGCAAACATTATGTTTATCCGCTGTCGCACACTGGTAATTCCTTAGGACGCCTCTGCGACGCCACCGACTCTTCGTCACTCGGCTTGCCTTGCAGTTAATGGAAAATTGAGGTCGACGACGTGACGGAGAAAAGACCACCTTCAGTACTCCTGCAGGAGCGTATGAATTTAGGGTGCTTCCTTTCAGCTGATGTTAAGACACGGCAACATTTCACTGTGTGATGGACACCGTGCTATCTCACCTGAAGTGGCAGTCCTGCCTTGTGTACACCGACGACGTCGTGATTTCCTCCGACACGTTAGACGAGCAGCTGAAGCGTTTCCTGGCTTTTTTTGGAGGCAAATCGTTCCGTGGTTTTTCTCTCGAGTCTGAAATGTGTCACTTCGCATATAGAAAACTAAACTTTCTTGGACACGTCGTGAGCGCTCAGGGCGGTAGCCCCGACCGAGATAAGACTGCCGCCGTTGCTGCAGTCCCGCAGCCTACTAACGGAGGTTCGTTCAAAATTTCTCCAAGCTCGCAGAGCCGCTACCTCGCCTGACAAAAGACGCCGAACCTTTCTTCTGAGGCCAAGATGAGGGAAACGGCTTCACAGAACGTAAGGCACGCTTCAAATCTACGCCTATCTTTGGCCACTTCGACGACTAGGCCTACACGGAACTGCACACAGATGCCAGCAATGTTGGCGTCGGTGCGGTGATTGTGCAGTGGTGAGACGGTGTAGAACGGGCGATCGCATACAGAAGTCGCACTTTGTCTCGTTCCGAAGTGAATTATTCCACAACGGAAAAGGAGTGTCGGGCTACTGCGTTTTTAGTCAAGAACTTTCGTCGTTCATAACTGTGCGGCTGACAGCTTCGAGACGTGAGCGATCATCACTACTTGTGTTCGCTTGGCAGCCTGATAGATCAATCGGGGCGGCTTGCAGTCTGCAACCTACGTTTGCAAGAGTTCAACGTCACAATTGTGTAAAAGTCAGTACAGAAACACAACGTTGCCTGTCTCTCCGGAGCTATTCTTCTGCGCCCACCGAATTAGTCCGAAGAAAATTCTGCTACGGCATTTGCCAAAGGTGTCAATGCACGTTGTATCGTCACCGAAATACCGTTGTGTTTTACATCATATAATACAGAAACTTCATTGGTTTTTGCTGTATTATCAACCGAACAATGCCTTTTATCCAAATGCCACGCGGAAAAGTCTACTTAACTCGTTTTGAAAGGTATACTTTTCTTTTCTTCATTTTGGAAACCGCGATGCCTGTTCATAAAGTGTAAAAAATGGGCTTGCCTTCGATGTTAATTGCCGCTGGAACCTAAACATCTTTGTGAGACAGCCGGAGGCATATTGTCCTACTTGCTTCAAGTCCCGGCAGGCGCCCAAGGGCTTATTTACTTACCGTATTTTGCACGATCAATGCCACTGAACTACGAAGCTACCCGTTTGGCGTGTTTCTGTCGTTTGCAGGTAATCCTGCTTGGCGTTCTTTGTGTTTACAAACGGGGCTTTACTGTTCGATGCGGCCTTTTCCAAGGTTTTCCAGTATTGTTCAAGTTTGAAGGTCTTTTTTCTTCAAACAAGGGCCTTCTAATACTTGAAGCAATTTTCATTACTTATGCAAGTTGCGCTTGGTATGGCAAGTCTCGATTTCTGATGACTCAAGAATTACACATTAATTTCTTTATACATGTAAAAAAATCTGCTTGGCATTGAAGCTGCTAACATACGCCTGTCTTTGTGTCTTACTCTCAGGAGCTGAACAAAATATACACTGACGTAACAAAACAGGGCACAAAAAAAGATGAAAGCCCTAGTCCCCTCTCAAGATTTTATTTCGCAAGCTTAACAACAAGTGCGTCACATTTTCTGGTGGTTCAACGCGTGAGGCAGGTTTGCTCAGACGCGATAGAACTCACGAGCACTGGTTCTTTTTATAAAGAAGGTACTTCTGGGGCCCGCAGTACTTTGTAAATGCGTTCACACATTCTCTTGGCACTGAGTCCTTAAATTCTCTCTTTACCCACAATAGGCAATCTACGAAAAGGAAAATGCCTTGAATTACTGACAGTTGAGCTCTGTTTGTTTTTTCACACAACAAATGCAAAACAAAAGAACCAAGGCCGATGTTACTGTAAAAAATTGTTTTGGTCAAATATTTAGGGGACTCCCCCAAGGTGGAGTAGACTTGTCATAAGGGAGTAATTACTCATTGGCTGCGCTAGGGTGTACGTCAATGAGTAATTACTCCCTTATTACAGAAAATTGTTTTACGTGCTTCTCAAAATTTTTGTGCAAGCGTTTGTAATACAGAGCCTATTCCTGTGAGGTCGCTGAAAGTCTGTTGCCCGCACGCAGCCAGTAACATAAAGCGGGGCATGGTTACCGCGGAGTGGTGTGGCAAGGGACATTTCCTGCTCACCAGTACGATATCACGATGATGCTCAACACGTTCAGTTATGCAGAAAAGAAAAAAAAGCTTCAAAGGAGAAATATTTCGTACGTAAGTTTCCACAAAACATTACCTCAGAAAGGTGAACGTGGTGAATATCCAAATTCCAGTACACCCAACCTGAAGTCTGCGGCATTTGAAGTTCGCTGAACGTTGTGATGGTAATTTACGAGGAAAGGGCTGTAGGGCGCACTTGTATTCTAGCTCTTAGTGAAACTGTAAAATAGCGGCATGTGCTAGGAGCACCGACATAAACTGGAATTCCCTTCAATATTTTGGTCGGTGGCAGCCTCAGTCCAACGTTACCGTGCCTGAAATTTCATAGCTCGTTAAGAAGTTTATATGCTGGTGTATATATACAGTTAGGCTCATTAAAATGAAGCACGCTGTAACGAAGACAGCAAGCAGGAGGGTGCCAGTGTAACGACTAGCTGAAAGCGAGCGCTTGCTGTCGCGGAGGCAAATATTCTCTTGCGAGCCGAAGCCATTCCACCCATATTCTCTACTTCTGTGCCCAAGCATACAAGGGCTCTTAGTCATTGTAAGCTGCGAAAATTTTAGAATGTGTTATTTTGCGAATTAGACATGCAAAAAGGAAACAAGTTAAAAGACGCCGTTATGTTACTCCTCTTGAAGCCGTATCAGAGGGCTGCCTCTGGACAGTTGGCCGCCGTCTGCACACGCGCAAACGTGCCCAGAAGACGATGAAGAAGACAACGCCGTTGCGCCCATTGTTACTATTGGCTGCGTCAGCGGCAAAAATCTCCCAGTAGTCTTTGCGAAGTTAAGTGACCTCCGGCACACTTTTCTTCGTGCAGCTCAGACAGCTAGGGCCTCACCCATGGGCGCACCTAAGCTTTCCTCCTCCATGAAATGAGAACTCAGAGCAATAGAGATCGACCGCGCCATCTCTTGGCGCTGCCGAGTATTCCGGACGCCCGGAGATCCGGCGGCTGCCGAATGGCGCCGCATCTATGTGTCGCTGGGTTTTATTCCATAGTAGGCCTTCTTTTTGCCCGTGCCGCCGAGATTGGAGGGAGAGCGAGAGAAAACTTGTTTTGTCCAACAGAATAGACCGCGTCTAAACCCTGGCGCAAAGCTCCAAGGTTCGGGCTCTCAGCTTAGGTGCAGCTTGGAAGCTCTCGACTCTGGCGGCATCCTCAGACAGTCGGACTGCTTTGATATGGATTGAAAGAAATTCTGGGGAATCTTGTTGAACAATGAGGAATTTCGTTCTGTCCCCTTGGTCTTAACCGAATGTCCGCACTAACGTCATCAGCGTTCAACTGCGTGAAAGACAGGTTACCAGCAGCTTAGCAATATGTACTGTTGCGTGCCCCCTGTCCAGAGTACAGTAGGAAAAGCTGTGACTAAACAATAGCGGAAGTTCTCGGTGTGTGGCCCTGCATACAATGCTGCAAGCAAATTGCTTTGTTCACCTCGCAACCGTTTTGTCACCACCTGCTGGCGCAGTTGATTGTCCAGAATGGCCGCGGCAAGCGTCGGCTGTGAGCGCCTAAGGGTACTGGTCCGTCTGTCGAGGGAATGAATCATGCTTGACAGGCTATGAATTTGCTGCACAAAACCTCTGTAATACCTTGCATCAGTTTAAAGATCCCTTTGCGCCTTCAGATTTAAATCTCATAGAAGCTTCCTCTATGCAGTCCTCCAAACTGCTTTCTTCTCTTTGTTAAGTTCCCTAGCTTTTCTGAATGTTCTTTCTCTTTATATGGATTCTTTACCAGAGGCCGTTTTAGAGACTTTATGTTGTTACCTTTTCTTTTATCTACGACTTCCTTTTGAAATTGTACGCCCATCTAGGGTTCATTGGAAAGGCCCTTATCAAGGTAGAAAGCATCACTCCATTAGTCATTTTCATACATGATCTGAATGTTAGCTGCATCATGAATGTCACATTAACGCGACACTACTGCCAGCATCGGCCAGCCGCAATAACATTCAAACAACGAGCTTTGGATGGTAGAGTTGCTCATCTACCCTTCTATTCGTTTCATGTGACTTACGATCGTCGCCGGAAAGTGGGAATGGGCCTAGAAAGCAGCTTTTTCCGTCGTAGTAATAACCTTGCGCCGAAGTGGTAATTTCACCATATGAAAGGCAAATGTTCACTGCTATGGCTTGTGTGCCAAAGCTCGGGGAACTTCATCAAACAGATTATACAAAAGGTGTTGTGTGCAGATTGTTGTAGTAATTGTTGATTTATAATTTGGCTATCTGAATTCAAGAGTTTCATGAGCTAGCAGGAGTTCAGAGCCTTGTCAGTGGATTCCAATAAATAAACAAAACGTTGTTAATCTCACTCCAGCCGGTAAAATGTTTCAACACAAGGATTTCTGCC